>NC_092722.1:81799429-81929312 GCF_047496885.1 Scyliorhinus torazame | reverse complement strand
ACGACACTGCATGCCTCTTCGGCTCCGGGAGCACGGAGAGCTTTATCCACCCTGAAACGGTAAGGCGCTGCTCCCTACGCACCCATCCCGCATCCCAAACCATAGCCCTCGCATCTGCGTCCCACTCGGTACAAATCACGGGGTACTGAATGGCGGATCTCTCGATCCAGGGCGCCAAATACACCCGTTTCAAATTTTATATCCTCCCTCACCTCTGTGCCATCAGCAAGACCATGACGCTAACCTCAAAAAGTTCCTCCAGACCGCCCGAGCCCTTAACCTGACCTATAATGAGGGCAAATGCGTTAAAATCCACCCGGCTGGCCATCCTCGGCTATGTCGTGGAAGACGGGGTCCTAGGTCCCGACCCCGACCGCATGCGCCCCCTTTTTTTTAAAAAATATATTTTATTGAAATTTTTTTCCCTGAGCAACATTTTTCCCGCTTACAAAACAAGCGAAACGATAACAAAGAACAACAAAGAACAAAGAAATGTACAGCACAGGAACAGGCCCTTCGGCCCTCCAAGCCCGTGCCGACCATACTGCCCGACTAAACTACAATCTTCTACACTTCCTGGGTCCGTATCCTTCTATTCCCATCCTATTCATATATTTGTCAAGATGCCCCTTAAATGTCCCTATCGTCCCTGCCTCCACTACCTCCTCCGGTAGTGAGTTCCAGGCACCCACTACCCTCTGCGTAAAAAACTTGCCTCGTACATCTACTCTAAACTTTGCCCCTCTCACCTTAAACCTATGCCCCCTAGTAATTGACCCCTCTACCCTGGGGAAAAGCCTCTGACTATCCACTCTGTCTATGCCCCTCATAATTTTGTATACCTCTATCAGGTCGCCCCTCAACCTCCTTCGTTCCAGTGAGAACAAACCGAGTTTATTCAATCGCTCCTCATAGCTTATGCCCTCCATACCAGGCAACATTCTGGTAAATCTCTTCTGCACCCTCTCTAAAGCCTCCACATCCTTCTGGTAGTGTGGCGACCAGAATTGAACACTATACTCCAAGTGTGGCCTAACTAAGGTTCTATACAGCTGCAACATGACTTGCCAATTCTTATACTCAATGCCCCGGCCAATGAAGGCAAGCATGCCGTATGCCTTCTTGACTACCTTCTCCACCTGTGTAGCCCCTTTCAGTGATCTGTGGACCTGTACTCCTAGATCTCTTTGACTTTCAATACTCTTGAGGGTTCTACCATTCACTGTATATTCCCTACCTGCATTAGCCCTTCCAAAATGCATTACCTCACATTTGTCCAGGTTAAACTCCATCTGCCATCTCTCCGCCCAAGTCTCCAGACAATCTAAATCCTGCTGTATCCTCAGACAGTCCTCATCGCTATCCGCAATTCCACCAACCTTTGTGTCGTCTGCAAACTTACTAATCAGACCAGTTACATTTTCCTCCAAATCATTTATATATACTACAAAGAGCAAAGGTCCCAGCACTGATCCCTGTGGAACACCACTGGTCACAGCCCTCCAATTAGAAAAGCATCCCTCCATTGCTACCCTCTGCCTTCTATGGCCTAGCCAGTTCTGTATCCACCTTGCCAGTTCACCCCTGATCCCGTGTGACTTCACCTTTTGTACTAGTCTACCATGAGGGACCTTGTCAAAGGCCTTTTTGTAACAAAACAGAAATTTTAAAACTTTTTAACAATAATAATAATAGTAGTAATAATATACAAGTAACAAAACCTCGTACTCTATTGACCTATACTCAACTGCCTCCCCCCACCCCCCCCCCCCCCCCCCCCCCCCCCCGGGTTGCTGCTGCTGGTCATCTGTCTTCCCTCTAACGTTCCCCTAGGTAGTCGAGAAATGGCTGCCACCGCCTGGTGAACCCTTGAGCCGATCCTTTCAGATCAAACTTTATCTGCTCCAGTTTAATAAACCCCGCCACATCGTTTACCCAGGCCTCCAGTCCGGGGGGTTTCGCCTCCTTCCACATGAGTAGGATCCTACGCCGGGCTACGAGGGACGCAAAGGCCACGACATCGGCCTCTTTCGCCTCCTGCACTCCCGGCTCTTCCGCAGCTCCAAATAGAGCTAGCCCCCAGCCTGGTTTGACCTGGGCCTACACCACCTGCGAAATCTCTCCCGTCACTCCCTTCCAATACCCTTCCAGTGCCGGGCACACCCAAAACATATGTGCGTGGTTTGCCGGGCTCCCGCCACACCTCCCACATTTGTCCTCCACTCCAAAGAACCTGCTCAATCTTGCCCCTGTTATGTGTGCTCTATGTAGCACCTTAAATTGAATCAGGCTAAGCCTGGCGCATGAGGAAGAGGAATTTACCCTGCTTAGGGCATCAGCCCACATACCCTCCTCTATCTCCTCCCCTAATTCTTCTTCCCACTTTCTTTTTAGTTCGCCCACCGACTCCTCCCCCTCTTCCCTCATCTCTCTATAAATCTCTGACACCTTGCCCTCTCCGACCCACACCACTGAAAGCACCCTATCCTGTATCCCCTGTGTCGGGAGCCGCGGAAATTCCCTCACCTGTTGTCTAGTAAACGCCCTCACCTGCATATATCTCAAGAAATTCCCCCGGGGTAACTTATACTTTTCCTCCAGTGCTCCCAAGCTCGCAAAAGTCCCATCTATGAATAAATCTCCCACCTTCCTAATTCCCAACTGGTACCAGCTCTGAAATCCTCCATCCATTCTTCCTGGGGCGAACCTATGGTTGTTCCTGATAGGGGACCCCACCAGGGCTCCCCGCACCCCTCTCTGTCGCCTCCACTGTCCCCATATGTTCAGTGTTGCCGCCACCACCGGGTTCGTGGTGTACTTTTTCGGTGAGAACGGTAGCGGCGCCGTCACCAGCGCCTCTAGACTCGTCCCTTTACAGGACCTTCTCTCCAGCCTTTTCCACGCCGCTCCCTCACCCTCCATCATCCATCTACGTATCATTGCCACATTGGCGGCCCAATAATAATCTCCCAAATTCGGTAGTGCCAGTCCTCCTCTGTCCCTACTGCGCTGCAGGTACCCCCTCCTTACTCTCGGAACTTTCCCTGCCCACACGAAGCTCGTGATGCTCCTGTCTATTTTATTAAAAAAGGTCCTGGTGATTAAAATAGGGAGACATTGAAATACAAATAAGAACCTCGGGAGGACCATCATCTTAATTGCCTGTACCCTGCCCACCAGCGATAAAGGCTGCATGTCCCACCTCTTAAAGTCCTCCTCCATTTGTTCTACCAGCCGTGTCAGATTAAGTCTGTGCAAGGTTCCCCAGCTCCTAGCGATCTGAATCCCCAAGTATCGGAAGTTTCTTTCCACTTTCCTTAGCGGTAAGCCTTCTATCTCTCTACTCTGGTCCCCTGGATGTATCACATATAATTCACTCTTCCCCATGTTTAACCTATACCCCGAAAATTCCCCGAACCTCCTCAAGATTCGCATAACCTCTATCATCCCACCCCGCTGGGTCCGACACGTATAGCAATAGGTCATCCGTGTATAACGAGACTCGGTGTTCTTCTCCCCCTCTAGTCACCCCTCTCCATTTCCTGGAGTCTCTCAGCGCCATGGCCAGAGGTTCAATTGCCAGCGCAAACAACAATGGAGACAGCGGGCATCCCTGTCTTGTTCCCCTATATAATCGGAAATACTCCGATCTATGTCGACCTGTAAGTACGCTTGCCGTTGGTGCCCCATAAAGTAGTCTAACCCAGCGAATAAATCCGTTCCCAAACCCAAACCTCCTTAACACTTCCCATAAATACTCCCACTCCACCCTATCAAATGCCTTCTCTGCGTCCATTGCCGCCACTATCTCTGCCTCCCCCTCCACTGAGGGCATCATTATCAACCCTAATAGCCGTCGCACGTTAACATTCAATTGTCTCCCTTTTACGAACCCTGTCTGGTCTTCGTGCACCACCCCCGGGACACAGTCCTCTATCCTCGATGCCAGCACCTTTGCTAGCAGTTTGGTGTCCACATTCAATAGTGAAATAGATCTATAGGACCCACACCTCATCGGATCTTTGTCCCTCTTCAAAATTAGCGATATCGTCGCCTCCGACATTGTCGGGGGTAGTGTCCCCCCTTCCCTGGCCTCATTGAACGTCCTCGCCAACAACGGGGCCAACAAGTCCACATATTTTCTGTAGAATTCCACCGGGAACCCGTCTGGCCCCGGGGCCTTCCCTGCTTGCATGCTTCCCAGTCCCTTAATAACCTCGTTCACCTCAATCGGCGCCCCCAGGCCTGCCACCCCCCCGCTCCTCCACTTTCGGTAACCTCAACTGGTCCAGGAACTGCCGCATCCCCTCCTCTCCCTCTGGGGGCTGAGACCTATACAGTTCTTCATAAAAGGTCTTAAACACCTAATTTATCTTTCCTGCCCTTCGCACGGTGTCTCCCCTTTCATCCCTAATTCCTCCTATCTCCCTCGCTGCTGCCCTCTTTCGCAGTTGGTGCGCCAACAGGCGACTAGCCTTTTCCCCATATTCATACCTCCTCCCCTGTGCCTTCCTCCACAGTACCTCCACCTTTCTGGTGGTCAGAAGGTCAAACTCGGTCTGGAGTCGTCTCCTCTCCCTGTACAGCTCCTCCTCCGGGGTCTCTGCAAATTCCCTGTCCACCCTTAAAATCTCCCCAGTAATCTATCCCTTTCCTTGGCCTCTGTTTTCCTTTTGTGGGCCCCAATAGAAATCAGCTCTCCTCTGACCACCGCTTTTAGTGCTTCCCAGATCACTCCCACAGGGGCCTCGCCGTCGTCATTGACCTCCAGGTATCTCTCGATACACCCCCTCACTCTTGCACACACTCCCTCATCCGCCATCAGTCCCACATCTAATCGCCAGAGTGTTCTCTGCTCCCTGTCCTCTCCTACTTCCAGGTCCACCCAATGTGGGGCATGATCCGAAACCGCTATGGCTGAGTATTCAGCTTCTTCCACCCTAGAGATCAATGACCTTCCTAGAACAAAAAAATCTATCCGGGAGTACACTTTATGGACGTGGGAGAAGAAGGAATACTCCCTAGCCCTGGGTCTAAGAAATCGCCATGGATCCACTCCCCCTATTTGGTCCATAAACCCCTTAAGTACCTTGGCCGCTGCCGGCCTTCTTCCGGTCCTTGAGCTGGATCTATCTAGCCCCGGGTCCAGCACCGTATTGAAGTCCCCTCCTAAAATCAAATTTCCTGCCTCCAGGTCCGGAATACGCCCCAGCATCTGTCTCATGAACCCCGCATCGTCCCAATTTGGGGCATACACATTAACCAACACAACCTCCATTCCCTCCAGCCTGCCACTCACCATTACATATCTACCTCCACTATCTGCTACGATGTTCTTTGCTTCAAATGCTACCCGTTTCCCCACCAAAATGGCCACCCCTCTGTTCTTTGCGTCCAGTCCTGAGTGGAACACCTGTCCCACCCATCCTTTCCTTAGCCTAACTTGGTCCGCCACCTTTAGGTGCGTCTCTTGGAGCATAACCGCGTCTGTCCTTAGTCCTTTCAAATGCGCGAGCACTCGGGCCCTTTTTATCGGTCTGTTCAGGCCTCTCACGTTCCACGTGATCAGCCTCACTAGGGGGCTACCTGACCCCCTCCCGTGTCGACTAGCCATTACCTTCTCTAGGCCAGTCCCATATCCCGCCTCCGCGCTCCCGCTCGCTCCCCCAGCGTCGCATTCCGCCCCCGACCACCTTCTCTTTAGCCATTTCCTTTTGGATTTCCGCAGCAGCAACCCAGTTGTCCCCCCCCCCCCCCCCCCCCCCCCCCCCCAGATCCCTATCTAGCTTGTTTGCTCCCCCCATATCACTTCCGTAAGTCAGCTGACTTCAACTGACCCCGGCTACTCCTAGAACAAAGAACAAAGAACAAAGAAATGTACAGCACAGGAACAGGCCCTTCGGCCCTCCAAGCCCGTGCCGACCATACTGCCCGACTAAACTACAATCTTCTACACTTCCTGGGTCCGTATCCTTCTATTCCCATCCTATTCATATATTACCCTCTGCGTAAAAAACTTGCCTCGTACATCTACCCTAAACCTTGCCCCTCTCACCTTAAACCTATGCCCCCTAGTAATTGACCCCTCTACCCTGGGGAAAAGCCTCTGACTATCCACTCTGTCTATGCCCCTCATAATTTTGTATACCTCTATCAGGTCGCCCCTCAACCTCCTTCGTTCCAGTGAGAACAAACCGAGTTTATTCAATCGCTCCTCATAGCTTATGCCCTCCATACCAGGCAACATTCTGGTAAATCTCTTCTGCACCCTCTCTAAAGCCTCCACATCCTTCTGGTAGTGTGGCGACCAGAATTGAACACTATACTCCAAGTGTGGCCTAACTAAGGTTCTATACAGCTGCAACATGACTTGCCAATTCTTATACTCAATGCCCCGGCCAATGAAGGCAAGCATGCCGTATGCCTTCTTGACTACCTTCTCCACCTGTGTTGCCCCTTTCAATGACCTGTGGACCTGTACTCCTAGATCTCTTTGACTTTCAATACTCTTGAGGGTTCTACCATTCACTGTATATTCCCTACCTGCATTAGCCCTTCCAAAATGCATTCCCTCACATTTGTCCGGATTAAACTCCATCTGCCATCTCTCCGCCCAAGTCTCCAGACAATCTAAATCCTGCTGTATCCTCAGACAGTCCTCATCGCTATCCGCAATTCCACCAACCTTTGTGTCGTCTGCAAACTTACTAATCAGACCAGTTACATTTTCCTCCAAATCATTTATATATACTACAAAGAGCAAAGGTCCCAGCACTGATCCCTGTGGAACCCCACTGGTCACAGCCTCGGCCCCCTGCTCGCTCCTCGGCCCCCCCCGGTGTGAGGGAACTCCCATCCGCCTTGCGCCTGTTTTCCCGCCTTATTCTTTCTGGCGCGGGAACATCCCTTTACCTGTCCCGCCTCTTATGGCGCAGCTCCCTTTCCCCTCCCCCTCTCCTTCCCCATCCTCTGACTATGTCCCGCCTCTCCCCCCTCACCGGCGCCCACAATTCCCCAGTGTGTCCCCCCCCTTCCCTGTTTACTTCTCGCTTAACTTTCACCATCCCATTAACAAAAACAATAATAACAACAATAACAGTTCCCTGCAGCATAAGTCCCTCAGTTCCGGTCCAGTTTCTCTTCATTGATGAAGGACCATGCTTCCTCCGCCGTCTCGAAATAATATTGTCTCTCATGATACGTGACCCATAGTCTTGCCGGCTGCAGCATCCCAAACTTCACCTTCCTTTTGTGCAAAACCTCTTTGGCTCGGTTGAAGCTCGCCCTCCTTCTCGCCACCTCCGCACTCCAATCCTGGTAGATCCTTACCACCGCATTCTCCCATCTGCTACTCCGCACATTTTTGGCCCATCTCAGGACCTCTTCTCTGTCCTTAAGGCGGTAGAATCGCACGATTATCGCCCTCGGTGGTTCTCCCGCTTTTGGTCTTCTCGCCGGGATCCGATTTGCCCACTCCACCTCCATGGGGCCCTCAGGGGCCTCAGCACCCATCAGTGAGCTCAGCATCTTGCTTGCGTACGCTCCACAGTCCACTCCTTCCACACCCTCCGGGAGACCTAGTATCCTAAGGTTCTTCCTTCGCGCTCCATTTTCAAGGGCCTCAATCCTGTCAGCACACTTTTTATGAAGTGCCTCGTGCGTCTGAGTCTTGACCGCCAGGCCCAGGACCTCGTCCTCAATACCTGACACCTTCTGCTCCACCACGCAAAGTTCCGTCTCCTGGGTCTTTAAAGTCTCCTTAAGCCCCTCAATTGCCTGTAACAACGGGGTCATTACCTCCTTCTTCAGCAGGTCCACGCACCGTCTCACCACCTCGTCCTGCTCAGGCCCCCATGTCACCTGTGGTTTCTCCGCCGCCATTTTGTTTCACTCCCTCTCTCTCTCTCTCTGATCTTCTGGCTGCAGATTCTTCGGGCTGCAGCCACCGCCGCCGGTTTTTCCCTCCGTCTTTCGGGGGGGACTCCCTTCCCTCGCGCCTTGCAGCGGGTTTTACGGCCGTCCAAGAGCCCGAAGTTCCGTCGGAGCTGGAGCCGCCGAAACGTGCGGCTAGCTCATCCCTGCCGCAACCGGAAGTCATTCGCATGCGTCCCCTTAAGGAACTCCCTCTCCCCCGCAGCCTCAAGGCCCTCAAACGGTGCTTGGGGCTTTTCTCCTATTACGCCCAGTGGGTCCCCAAGTATGCGGACAAAGCCCGCCCACTCCTAAAGACCACCACTTTTCCCCTCTCGGCTGAGGCTCAATTGGCCTTCAACCGCATCAAGGCCGACATCATCAAGGCCGCCATGCACGCGGTGGACGAAACCATCCCTTTCCAGGTAGAGAGCGATGCATCAGACATCGCCCTGGCTGCTACCCTCAATCAAGGAGGCAGACCAGTAGCGTTCTTCTCCCGAACCCTCACCGCCTCCGAGATTCGACACTCTGCAGTCGAAAAGGAGGCACGAGCCATTGGGGAGGCTGTGCGGCGCTGGAGACACTACCTCGCCGGTAGGAGGTTTACCCTCGTCACCGACCAACGGTCGGTCGCCTATATGTTCGATAACACGCAACGGGGCAAAATAAAAAACGATAAAATTTTGAGGTGGAGGATCGAACTCTCCACCTACTCGTACGATATCAAGTATCGTCCAGGGGAGCTCAACGAGCCCCCAGATGCCCTGTCCCGCAGCACATGCGCCAACGCGCAGGAGGGCCACCTGCAAGCCATCCACAATGACCTCTGCCACCCGGGGGTTACCCGGCTCGTCCATTTCATCAAGTCCCGCAACCTACCTTACTCAACCAAGGAGGTTAAGGCCATGGTCAGGGCCTGCCAGGTCTGTGCGGAGTGCAAACCGTACTTCTATCAGCCAGACAAGGTTCGGCTCGTGAAGGCCTCGGGCCCCTTTGAGCGACTGAGCGTGGACTTCAAGGGGCCCCTCCCGTCCACCAACCGTTATGCCTATTTCCTCACCGTGATCGATGAGTTCTCCCGTTTCCCATTCCCTGCACCGACATGACCTCAGCCACGGAGATTAAGGCACTGCACAGCATCTTCACCCTGTTCGGTTTCCCTGCTTATATCCACAGCGACCGGGGTACATCGTTCATGAGCGATGAACTGCGTCAGTATCTGCTCAGCAAAGGCATCGCCTCGAGCAGAACGACCAGTTATAACCCACGGGGAAACGGGCAGGTGGAGAGGGAGAACGCGACCGTGTGGAAGGCTGTCCTTCTGGCCCTGCGGTCGAGAAATCTCCCAACCACCCGCTGGCAGGAGGTCCTACCCGATGCCCTACACTCCATTAGGTCACTCCTCTGCACGGCCACAAATGAGACCCCTCACAACCGATTGTTTCTCTTCCCCAGGAAGTCTACCTCCGGGGTCTCGCTTCCACCTTGGCTGATGGCTCCGGGACCTGTTCTTCTCCGGAGGCACGCGAGGAGCCATAAAACGGACCCCCTAGTTGAAAAGGTCCGACTGCTCCACGCCAACCCCAGTTACGCCTACATGGCGTACTCCGACAGCAGGCAAGATACGGTTTCCCTCCGGGATCTGGCACCCGCTGGATCCTCCAGCACAGACGCCCCTTCCCGCGCCGCTCCCCTGCAGGACCCGTCGCCCCCTACAACACACCCCCTTCCGGACCTCCCGCCTGTTGGTGAGCTCCTACCGTGCACCCCCCTTTACACACCCCGCCAGTGCTGGCTCTGCTACCCCGGCCCTGCCTAATTCCTCTGCGCTCCTCTACCGCTGTGCTCCCGGATGTGCCCTCAACCGGGACGTCCGTGCCCGCCGCACCACCGCCCGAATTGACGAGGTCGAGGAGGACGATCCGGCCACCGAGACGGATGGACCTATGATGGCACTTCACCCCCGCCGGACTCCTTTTTAAACAGGGGGTGAATGTGATGAACGGTTACTGCCTTATCATCATGTAAGGTGATGTCCCCTTTAAGACCGGTCTTGGAACCCTGGGGACTCCGCCTCTGGCTCCGCCCATCTGGGAGCCATACATAAAGGCCTGCCTCATGGTCTGTATAGCAGTCAGCACTTGTCTCAGCTCTAGCATAGTTATTAGTCTAATAAAGCCTTCTTTACAGTTTAATCTCTAAGCGTCATTATTGAGGGTACCTCACAAAACATCAAAACTGAACTGTCAGTAGTGGACGGACTAATATTGAGAAATGACAGAATCGTCATTCCACTAACGCTCAGGTCAGACATGCTCCGCAGGATTCACGTGGGACATCTCGGAATCGGAAAACGCAAAAGAAGAGCAAGGCAATCTGTGTACAGGCCTGGGATAACTGAGGACATTACAAACATGTTACTCACATGTGACACGTGTCAAAAACATCAACCGGCACAATGCAAGGTGCCACTCCAGCAGCATGAGACGGCTACGTCACCGTGGAACAAAGTTGGCATCGATTTGTTTCACTCCATGGGTCAAAACTATGTTCTTATCATTGATTAATACTCCAACTTTGACTTCCGGGTGCGGCTATGCAGAGCTTGGAACGGACTTTTGGGCTCTTTTACAGGGCCCCCACGGCATTTGTTTGACATTTCCCGGTGTGGGAAGAAGACTGTAACATTCCCCTGACAGTGTCCCCCGGAATGTTATGTCTTTTGGCCAACAGACCCGGCAGAAACAGTAAAAGATTTGGCTTTGGCTGCAGGTTTAGACAAAAGCCTCTTCCAGCATGCAGGCGGGGGAAGGGCAAGCTTAAAGCTGCAATCTGACTTGACTCTATCAAAGGTGAATTCCAGCAGCAGAGGGAACAACTGTGAAAAGATCTACCAAGGCCATTGAAGAAGCAGGGACGAGGCTTCCGGTGGCGGCCATGGTGGAGTAGGTCGCGCATTCGGCAGCTCCCATCTGGAACTGACTCTCAGACCTTTTTACGGAGTTTCCATAGACTTTTTAAACGGACCAGAAGTGTAACGGCCAAAGGAGCGGCACTGGAGCAACGGGAGAAGCGAGGGAAAGAAAACAAAATGGCGGCGGCCAGGGACAAAGGGGAACTGCAGGAGTTCATCAAGCGCTGCTTCGAGGAGCAGCGTGAGGAGATGCGCAAAGAGATGTTGGCGCCTATGCTTTGGGCAATTGAAGGACTCGGGATCACCCAGAAGGCCCACGAAGCTAAGATCCAGGAGGTACAGAAAAGAGTCAGTCAGAACGAGGACGAGCTCGTGGGCCTGGCGGTGAGAGTGGAGCAGAACGAGGCGCTACACAAGAGGTGGGCGGGAAGACTCAAAGACCTGGAGAACAGGTCGAGGAGAAAGAATCTGCGAATCCTGGGTCTCCCTGAGGGAGTGGAGGGGGCTGATACCGGGGCATACGCGAGCACGATGCTCGGAGCGATGATGGGCACGAAGGCCCCTTCGAGCCGCTGGAGTTGGACGGGGCACATTGGGTGCTGGCGAAGAAGCCCCAGGCAAATGAGCCGCCAAGGGCGATGGTGGTGAGGTTCCACCGGTTCACGGACAGAGAGTGGGTCCTGAGATGGGCCAAGAAGGAGCGGAGCAGTAAGTGGGACAATGCAGAGATCAGAATATACCCGGACTGGAGCACAGAGGTTGCAAAGCGGAGAGCGGGTTTCAACCGGGCCAAAGCGGCGTTGTACCGGAAAGAAGTGAAATTCGGAATGCTGCAGCCAGCGCGACTGTGGGTCACGTACAAGGGCCAACACTATTACTTTGAAACGCCTGAGGAGGCGTGGACCTTTGTACAAGCCGAAAAGTTGGACTCTAACTGAGGGTTTGCGAGGGTGGGGGGATGTTTTGGGGTTTGATGTGTGATGGTTGTTGTATATAGGGGGTCAATCACGCGCAGGAAATGTTACATGGGCTGGGGGAGAGAGACAAGGCCGCGACAGGAGCTGCGCCAGAGGGGGCGGAGCGGGGGCGGAGCGGGCTTTGGAAAGCGCGGGGTTTTTTAAGAAAGGCGGGAAGGGGAACGAAGGAATGCTTATGGATTGGGAGACTCCCACGCGGGGAGGTCAATGGGACGGCGGGGGAAGCTGGGGTCAGCAGGCGTCAGCTGACTTACGGGAGTGACATGGGGGGAGCAAAAAAGCTAGACAGGGGTCTAGCAGGGGGAGGGGAGGGGGGGAAGGGCGGGGGGGGGGGAAAGGGTTGCTGCTGCACGTGCCGAAAGGGAATGGGACACAGAAGAGGTGGGAGACTGGAGGGTGAGGGAGGCGTGGACACGGGACTGGCCCAGAAAAGGAGATGGCTAGTCGGCGGGGCGTGGGGGGGGTGAGAGCCCCTCCAATCCGGCTGATAACGTGGAATGTGAGGGGCCTGAATGGGCCGGTGAAGAGGGCTCGAGTGTTCGCGCACTTAAAGGTACTGAAGGCGGACGTGGCCATGCTCCAAGAGACTCACCTGAAGGTGGCGGACCAGGTCAGGTTAAGAAAGGGATGGGTAGGACAGGTATTCCACCAGGTGGCTGGTTTGGGGGCACCAATTGGGTTGGAGGAGCTGAGCAAGGGTTTGGGGAGCATGCAGGCGGGGTAGGCCCTGGGACCGGACGGATTCCCGGTGGAGTTCTACAGGAAGTAGGCAGACCTGTTGGCCCCGCTACTGATGAGGACCTTTAATGAGGCAAGAGAGGAGGGGACTCTGCCCCCGACAATGTCAGAAGCGGCAATTTCTTTGATCCTAAAGCGGGACAAGGACCCACTGCAATGTGGATCGTACAGGCCGATCTCGCTCCTCAATGTGGATGCTAAGTTGTTGGCAAAAGTGCTGGCCACGAGGATCGAGGACTGTGTCCCGGGGGTAATCCACGAGGACCAGGCGGGATTTGTAAAGGGCAGGCAACTAAACACCAATGTGCTCTTAAACGTGATAATGGTGCCATCGGAGGAGATAGTGGCAGCTATGGACGCGGAGAAGGCCTTTGACCAAGTAGAGTGGGAGTACCTCTGGGAGGTGCTGCGCAGGTTTGGGTTTGGGGTAGGGTTTATCAATTGGGTTAAGCTCCTTTACAGAGCACCGATGGCAAGTGTAGTGCGAACCGGCGGAGGTCAGAGTGCTTTCGACTGTACCGAGGGACGAGGCAGGGGTGCCCCCTGTCCCCCCTGTTGTTCGCATTGGCGATCGAACCATTGGCCATGTCATTGAGGGAGTCTAATAAATGGAGGGGGGTGGTCCGAGGGGGCGAAGAGCATCGGGTGTCGCTATATGCGGATGACCTGTTGCTGTACGTGGCGGATCCAATGGAGGGGATGGTGGAGGTCATGCAGACTCTAAGGGAGTTTGGGGAGTTTTCGGGCTATAAGCTCAATGTAGGGAAGAGTGAGCTCTTTGTATTACAGGCGGGGGACCAAGAAAGAGGGATAGGGGACCTACCGCTGAGGAGGGCGGAGGGGAGCTTTCGGTATCTGGGGATCCAGATAGCCAGGAGTTGGGGGACCCTACATAAACTGAATCTGACGAGGTTGGTGGAGCAAATGGAGGAGGATTTCAAAAGATGGGACATGTTACCGCTCTCGCTGGCGGGTAGAGTGCAGTCGGTCAAAATGGTGGTCCCTCCGAGGTTTCTGTTTGTGTTTCAGTGCCTTCCCATCGTGATCACTAAGGCCTTTTTTAAGAGAGTTGGCAGGAGTATTATGGGGTTTGTGTGGGCGAATAAGACCCCGAGAGTAAGGAGAGGGTTCCTGGAACGCAATAGGGACCGAGGAGGGTTGGCGCTGTCAAACCTGGGGAGCTACTACTGGGCAGCAAATGTGGCGATGATCCGCAAGTGGGTTATGGAGGGAGAGGGGGCGGCATGGAAGAGGATGGAGATGGCGTCCTGTAAAGGAACGAGCCTGGGGGCGTTGGTGACGGCACCACTGCCGCTCTCGCCGACAAAGTATACCACGAGCCCGGTGGTGGCGGCAACGCTAAGGATCTGGGGCCAGTGGAGACAGCACCGGGGTGCAATGGGAGCCTCGGTGTGGCCCCCGATCAGGGGTAACCACCGGTTTGTCCCGGGGAAGATGGACGGGGGGTTCCAGAGCTGGCATCGGGGGGGGGGATTGGAAGAATGGGGGACCTGTTCATCGACGGGACGTTTGCGAGCCTAGGGGCACTGGAGGAGATGTTCGAGTTACCCCCGGGAAATGCCTTTAGATATATGCAGGTGAGGGCTTTTGTGAGGCGACAGGTGAGGGAATTGCCGTTGCTCCCGGCACAAGAAGTTCAAGATAGGGTGATCTCGGGTGTATGGGTCGGGGAGGGCAAGGTGTCGGAAATACACCAGGAGATGAAAGAAGAGGAGGAAGCGCTAGTAGAAGAGTTGAAGGGTGAATGGGAGGAGGAGCTGGGGGAGGAGATCGAGGAAGGTCTGTGGGCTGATGCCCTAGGTAGGGTTAATTCCTCCTCCTCGTGTGCCAGGCTCAGCCTGATACAATTTAAGGTGGTCCACAGAGCGCACTTGACGGGGGCGAGGTTGAGTAGGTTCTTTGGGGTAGAAGGTGCTCAGGGAGCCCGGCGAACCATGTCCATATGTTTTGGTCATGCCCGGCACTGGAGGGGTTCTGGAGAGGAGTGGCGGGAGCAATATCTCAGGTGGTGAAAGTCCGGGTCAAGCCAAGCTGGGGGCTAGCAATATTTGGAGTAGCGGACGAACCGGGAGTGCAGGAGGCGAAAGAGGCCGGCATTCTGGCCTTTGCGTCCCTAGTAGCCCGGCGAAGGATCTTGCTAATGTGGAAGGAGGCGAAGTCCCCCAGCCTGGAGGACTGGATAAATGATATGGCTGGGTTCATAAAGTTGGAGAGGATTAAGTTCGCCTTGAGAGGGTCTGCGCAGGGGTTCTACAGGCGGTGGCAACTGTTCCTAGACTATCTCGCGGAACGTTAGAGGAAGGTCAGTCAGCAGCAGCAGCAACCTTGGGGGGGTGGGGGGTGGAGGGCACGTCCTGGGAGGGGGGGGAGGGGGGGCGGGGAAAGGGGGACTGCCTGGGAGGGTGGATGAGCAAGAGATAACATGAAGGATTGGGAAAACTGGCACGTACAGGTGAGGGCCAGTGTACAAAGCTGTGTAAATATATCATTTTGCCATGTATATATCTTGCTCTGTGCGATTTCTCGTTTTTTTTGTTACGAGGGGGGGGGTTATTGTTTGTAAGGGAGAAACATTGTGTTAAAAAACTTTAATAAATATATATTTTTTAAAAAAGATATTGGGATTGACATATTTGTTCCTGATTATTGTTTATTGTTGATGAGTGTAAATTTGGGAGAAAATGTGAAAAAGGAGGAGAATAAAACATATATATTTTTTTTAAAAATCTTTCCAGGATTTCATTACACTGTGTTTTACTGTGTTCTTCAAATTTTGCGAGTACCACTTGAAATTTAGTTTTGTCTTCATTTTCAACGTAAGTGAGAGTTATAAATGTCTATAGCTTGCTGGCCTGCCCTTGCTAGTAGCAGCTTAATCTTTCTCTCGTCGGAGGCTGTGTTTAGGTCAGTAGCTGAATGTATATTTGGAATTGTTGTTTAAACATTGTCCAGTTACTATTTAAGTTACCGGTAGTTTTCAGCTGCCGTAGAGCCTACACGTGTTCCATCGCGTCGGTTGGTTGTCTAGGATCCAAATGCTGCGAAGTCTTCCACAGTCGAGCGGTCGGTACTTTAATATCTGTTCTTTTTCTTTCTTTTCTCTAACCTAATCTAGCTAGTATTGTTTGTTTAAAGCCAGCCTGGTACCATCTTTTGTTACCTTACTGTAGTGTGTTTGGTAGCACTACTGTATGTAAAATGCGTTACTCAATCCAGTTGCGGCAGAGGCTTTCTGCACCTTGATGAAGAAAGCTCAAAGTCGTCCAGAGGTATTGAAAGGTTTATTGAGGAACAGAATTTAACAACTGCATGAGTTCTTACTTTAAGATCAATACCAGTAGAAAGGTTACAACGTTTATATACAGTAGCTGTGTCGGACCACACTAGTAACCCTGAGCTAGATCTATGCTCCTGCTCTCGTCACAGACTAATCACCAAGAGAGGCAGAGAGCCACTTGCATCTGGCTTTTATACCCACCAGTGCTGCCCCCTAGTGATCTTTCAATTCCCCATTAACCCCTTATGTACATATCCATGTAAAGATCACTACAAGAGGGTCAGTACTGAGGGAGTGGTGCACTGCCGGAGGATCAGTACTGAGGGAGCACGCACTGCCGGAGGGTTAGTGCTGAGGGAGTACCGCATAGTAGGAGGGTTAGTTCTGAGGGAGCACCACACATTCGGATGGTCAGTACTGAGGGAGTGCCACACTGTCAGAAGGTCAGTACTGAGGGAACGCCGCATGTCGGAGGGTCAGTACTTTTTGTTTTATAAATTTAGAGTGTCCAATTTTTTTTCCAATTAAGGGGCAATTTAGTGTGGCCAATCCACCTACCCTGCACGTCTTTGGGATGTGGGAGTGAAACCCACGCAGACACGGGGAGAATGTGCAAACTCCACACGGACAGTGACCCAGGGCCAGGATTCAAACCCAGATCCTCAGCACCGCAGTCCCAGTGCTAACCATTGCACCACGTGCCACCTCAGAGGATCAGTACTGAGGGAGCACGCACTGTTGGAGGGTGAATACTGAGGGAGCGCTGCACTGTTGGAGGGTGAGTACTGAGGGAGCGCTGCACTGTTGGAGGGTGAGTAGTGAGGGAGTGAAGCACTGTCAGAGGGTGAGTACTGAGGGAGCGCCGCACTGTCAGAGGGTCAGTACTGAGGGAGCGCTGCACTGTTGGAGGGTGAGTAGTGAGGGAGTGAAGCACTGTCAGAGGGTGAGTACTGAGGGAGCGCCGCACTGTTGGATGGTGATTACTGAGGGAGTGCCACACTGTTGGAGGGTGAGTACTGAGGAAGTGCCGCACTGTCGGAGGGTGAGTACTGAGGGAGTGCTGCACTGTCAGAGGGTCAGTACTGAGAGAGTGCTGCACTGTGGGAGGGTGAGTACTGAGGGAGCGCTGCACTGTTGGAGGGTGAGTAGTGAGGGAGTGAAGCACTGTCAGAGGGTGAGTACTGAGGGAGCGCCGCACTGTCAGAGGGTCAGTACTGAGGGAGCGCTGCACTGTTGGAGGGTGAGTAGTGAGGGAGTGAAGCACTGTCAGAGGGTGAGTACTGAGGGAGCGCCGCACTGTTGGATGGTGATTACTGAGGGAGTGCCACACTGTTGGAGGGTGAGTACTGAGGAAGTGCCGCACTGTCGGAGGGTGAGTACTGAGGGAGTGCTGCACTGTCAGAGGGTCAGTACTGAGAGAGTGCTGCACTGTGGGAGGGTGAGTACTGAGGGAGTGCTGTACTGTGGGAGGGCGAGTACTGAGAGATTGCAGCACTGTTGGAGGGTGAGTACTGAGGGAGTGCCGCACTGTTGGAGGGTGAGTACTGAGGGAGTGCTGCACTGTGGGAGGGTGAGTACTGAGGGAGTGCTGCACTGTGGGAGGGTGAGTACTGAGGGATTGCAGCACTGTTGGAGGGTGAATACTGGGGGAGTGCCGCACTGTCAGAGGGTGAGTACTGAGGGAGTGCTGCACTGTCAGAGGGTCAGCACTGAGGGAGTGCCGCACTGTCAGAGGGTCAGTACTGAGGGAGTGGCGCACTGTCAGAGGGTCAGTACTGAGGGGGTGCTGCACTGTCAGAGGGTCAGTGCTGAAGGAGCGCTGCACTGTCAGAGGGTCAGTGCTGAAGGAGCGCTCAACTGTCAGAGGGTCAGTGCTGAGGGAGCGCTGCACTGTCAGAGGGTCCATACTGAGGGAGTGTTGCACTGTCAGAGGGTCAGTACTGAGGGAGTGCTGCACTGTCAGAGGGTCAGTACTGAGGGAGTGCTGCACTGTGGGAGGGTGAGTACTGAGGGAGTGCCGCACTGTGGGAGGGTGAGTACTGAGGGAGTGCAGCACTGTCAGAGGGTGAGTACTGAGGGAGTGCCGCACTGTCAGAGGGTCAGTACTGAGGGAGTGCCGCACTGTGGGAGGGTGAGTACTGAGGGAGTGCAGCACTGTTGGAGGGTGAGTACTGAGGGAGTGCCGCACTGTGGGAGGGTGAGTACTGAGGGAGTGCAGCACTGTTGGAGGGTGAGTACTGAGGGAGCGCTGCACTGTGGGAGGGTGAGTACTGAGGGAGTGCTGCACTGTGGGAGGGTGAGTACTGAGGGAGCGCTGCACTGTGGGAGGGTGAGTACTGAGGGAGCGCAGCACTGTTGGAGGGTGAGTACTGAGGGAGCGCAGCACTGTTGGAGGGTGAGTACTGAGGGAGTGCCGCACTGTTGGAGGGTGAGTACTGAGGGAGTGCTGCACTGTTGGAGGGTGAGTACTGAGGGAGTGCTGCACTGTGGGAGGGTGAGTACTGAGGGAGCGCTGCACTGTGGGAGGGTGAGTACTGAGGGAGCGCAGCACTGTTGGAGGGTGAGTACTGAGGGAGCGCAGCACTGTTGGAGGGTGAGTACTGAGGGAGTGCCGCACTGTTGGAGGGTGAGTACTGAGGGAGTGCTGCACTGTGAGAGGGTGAGTACTGAGGGAGCGCTGCACTCTGGGAGGGTGAGTACTGAGGGAGCGCGGCACTGTTGGAGGGTGAGTACTGAGGGAGTGCTGCACTGTGAGAGGGTGAGTACTGAGGGAGCGCTGCACTCTGGGAGGGTGAGTACTGAGGGAGCGCGGCACTGTTGGAGGGTGAGTACTGAGGGAGCGCAGCACTGTTGGAGGGTGAGTACTGAGGGAGTGCAGCACTTTTGGAGGGTGAGTACTGAGGGAGGTCCACACTGAGTTCCTGACGGCGCGGTTCACTTGTGGTTTCAAAAATGGTGAACCTGGCGTGGTGGCTGCTGAGAGAGAGGGAGAAGAGGTAGGACACGGAGAGGAGCGACTGCAGGCTGCCGGCCCGGACACTAGCAGTTAGTGTTGAACACTGATTATGGTGTTGAAGGCGCAGCTGTAGTCAATAAATAGGAGTCTGACGAAGGAGTCTTTGTTGTCGAGATGCTCCAGGGATGAGTGTAGGGCCAGGGATATGGCGCCTGCTGTGGACCAGTTGCAGCAGTATGTGAATTTCAGTGGATCAAGGCGTTCTGGGAGTATGGAGGTGATGCGCCTCATGATCAACCTCTCGAAGCACTTCATTACGATGAAGTCAGGGCCACCGGACGATAGTCATTGAGGCACGTTGCGTGGTTCTTCTTTGACACTGGTACGAGGGTGGTCTTCTTGAAGCAGGTGGGGACCTCAGAATGGAGAAGGGAGAAGTTGAAGATGTCCGCGAACACATCTGCCAGCTGGTCCAATCAGGATCTGACTGCACAACCATGGACGCCGTCTGGACCCGTCGCCTTCCGAGGGTTCACTTTCAAGAAGGCCGATCTGACTTTGGACGCTGTGATGGTGGGTGTCAGTGTGTCTGGGGCTGCTTCGACAGTCAACAGCGATTTGATGGTTTCCTGCTTTAACCGAGCACAGAATGCATTGAGTTCATCGGGGAGGGGTGCGCTGCTGCCAGAGATACTGCTCGGCTTCGCTTTGTAGCCCATTATGTTGTTTAGGCCTTGCCACAATCGACAAGAGTCTGTAACGCTAGTCTGTGACTCTAGCTTGGTTTGACATTCTCTCTTGGCATCCCGGATGACTTTGCGGAGGTCGTAACTGGATTTCTTGTATAGGTCAGGGTAACCTGACTTGAATGCGTCAGACCTGGCCTTCAGTAGGGAGTCAATCTCGCAATTGAGCCATTGTTTCTGGTTAGGGAACGTACGTACTACTTTCTTCGACACGCAAACATCTACACATTTGCTGATAAAGTCTGTGACAGTGGTGGCATACTCGTTTAGGTTGTGTGGTGAATGTATTGCAGTAACAATTCACCATGTACATATCTGTATTACGCTGTTGCCCATGTGGGCTCCACCTATGGACCATTGTAAGGTATTACCTATGATGTAGCATGTTGGGGCCTGTGTGGGTTCCGCCCCTGGCTCCACCCCTTGAGGGGAGGTATAAAGAGCAGTCGACCTGTAGGCAGCTCCCACTAACAGATCAGTCGCAGGCAGGCACTGTTCTAGCCGATTAAAGCCACAGTTTACTTCTACTCCTGGTTTCGTGTGAATTGATGGGCGCATCAGATTGGTCACCAAGTTCTTCAATATGGACAAGTCCACTGTCTCCAAGCAGATCCATAGGAGCTCTTCTGTTTCCTCGGACCAGCACTGCACGACCTTCTTAACCGGATTCCCCCGCTTCAGGTTCTGCTTGTATGCCGAGAGAATGAGCACTGTCTTATGGTCCAATTTTCCAAATGCAGTTGTGTGAGGGCTGGGTAGGCGCCCTTAATTTTTGTGCAGCAGTGGCACAGTCCGGTGAGGCAGGGGTGAGCCATGTCTCTGTGAAACAGCAGTCTCTCACTTCCCTCTGAGAGGTAAGTCTAGCGTTAAGTCCGTCCAGCTTGCTTTCAATCGCTTGGATGTTTGCCAGGATGCTGGCGAGAGGAGTCCTGAAACCGCGTTGCTTTAGTCTCACCTGCACCTTGCTTCCTCAGTCGGTGGCTGTGTCTGGATGGACCCCGGATCTGATGGGAGAAGTCTGACCTTGTGGAAGGTAGGTGATTGCATCTGGCGGGGGCCGGGGCACTGGTTTTGTTTTCGGGGTCGTGATGAACTGGTGCTGGCCTCCCCGGACCTTTGCAACATAACCCATTTGTGTTTATAGAGAAGTTTAAAACTTGGATGGCAAGGTTATTCCGTAAAAGTTTATTATTACAACAGTTCAATGTTAAAATTGTACACATTCCTGGAAAGGATAACGTGATAGCGGATGCATTGTCACGGGTTTAAGGACTGACTTGTTACCAATGTAGAAACTGGGAAGGAAACCTGGATACTGGGGATGCATATGTGTTTGTGATTTATGTCTTGCGTACCTCATAATGAATCGTCGGTGCCTTAAAGTTTCAAGGGGGATATGTAAGGGTCCTCCTTGTTCCTTATTGTTTAATCCCTGTCTATTCCCTTGTTTTTCCCTTTTCTTTTTGCCGTTACATTTTTGAACCATGGATGTTTTATGGACCTGTGATTTGAAAATGAAATGAAAATCGCTTATTGTCACAAGTAGGCTTCAAATGAAGTTACTGTGAAAAGCCCCTAGTCGCCACATTCCAGCGCCTGTTCGGGGAGGCTGTTACGGGAATCGAACCGTGCTGCTGGCCTGCCTTGGTCTGCTTTCAAAGCCAGCGATTTAGCCCTGTGCTAAACAGCCCCTGTAAGACAGCCTGCCAATTTAATTCAAGCGGAAGAAAGCAATGGCCTGTGCCTTTAATAACAGATGGATCCAGAAGGCTGTGCCATTTTAGACTGGTGACTGGAGATTGGCTGGCCTCAGCGATGACGCAGTTTGATCAAAGTGGCTGGTGGCCAAAGAAGTGGCCCAAAAGGCTGTGTTCCGCCCTGGTAACAGGTGGTGATTAGTTATTATCCCACTGGGATGTTTTTCAGAGCCAGGAAGTTCAATTTTAGTTTCATTTTGGGTTCTGGCAACGGGAGGGAAATGATCCAGCCAAATCCCGGACAGAGGGAGGAGCCCAGCACATAACAAAATACACGGCGTCACGCCAACCAAACAGGAACAGGATAAAAGAACCGATGAGGGAAAAGGAGTAGGTTCAGGACGAAAATGGGGGAGAAAGAAGCAGGGGACCCAGTTGGAAATAAACACCTATTGGAAAACGAAAAACAAGAAGCTGTAACAGATGTAACTAATGGAAGATGATGGATGTATTGTTATGGGCCAGGGTTTAGAAAACTCCAAAGTATATTATGGAGTTCACCTGACCTACAACTGTTTATTGATTTTGGTTACGATGAGCACAATGTTATGGGCGAGGCTTTTTCAGAACCCCAAAATGTATCATGGAGTTCAACCAACCTCTCCCTTTAATGTATTTGTTGCTTTTCCTAGCACACGGCTTGTTCCCTAGGTGTGGGATTACAATTATGGACACGTGGGTTTTTAAACACAAAACAATGTTTATTCCATGAACTCAACTTAACATCTTAAATAAACATTGGATCTCCTAACACCCCTTACTTCAAAGATAACTCAGAAAATATTGCAACAGTAAATAATTCCTCAAAATGTTCCTTCGAACTTCCAAGAGACTTAACACCTTTAAACAGAATAACATCAGGTCAAAGGCTTTACTATTATGAGTTTAAATCACCCAAATGATCCAGAGATAGTCTTTCATGGCAGCGATCCAGCTCACTGCAAAACACAGACACTGCCAAGCTCTTTTCAAACTGCAAAACTAAACTGCAAAATAGCTGACCTGAGCTCAGCCCCACCCACTCTCTGACATCACTGTTTTCTTAAAGGTACATTGCTTAAACATCCATGGCTTAAAGGTACTCTCACATGACAACAAGAGCCCGCCTTTCAGCTGTTATTCAACAGTTCTGAGGCGCTTTTAATCAAAAAACAAGCTTTATTCTCCGAATTTAGTTAACATTTGTATAAACACACACTGTAAAAAAAATTTATCAACTACAACCATAAAGACCCCACACAGCTACAGTAATCTATGTATAACCCTTAATGAATTCCCCTTTAACTGTTCCAATTTAATAACAAAATCCAAGTAAAACCAGATATCCTTTTTCAGAGGCGTGGCCCAGCATACAGCATGCTCATAGGTATAAGACTTGTTATTGATACTCTGTTTCCCTTTTCAAACAGCAGGTTTGAATACCTTCCAGAAAGCAATTATCGCTTTTAAGTTACCAAGCAGTCTAGAAACAGCTTTTAAAAATGAAGATAGAGATGCAGGCCCAAACAAACTTCTGTTCTCTATCTGAGTCCACAGCAGCCAAATGTGAAACCGAAACAAGCCCAGCTCCACCCACACAATGACATCACTGAAGCCATGCGACAAGACAAAAACTTTCTTAAAGGGACACTCATATGACACCTCCCCCCAAGAAAAAAATAAACCATCAAATTCAAAGATGGTTTCCTTTTTCACCTTTTCACTTGCCCATTAATACCAATTGACAATAAACATACATTTTTTAAGCAAAAGCAAAATCGGCAAACATTGATAATAATGCAGTCCATTTTAGTTCTTCTCCCACCATCGAACCTGCTTCTCTTCATCACATTTGTGACGAAGCATCGGCTTTCACATTTCCTCGTCCTGCCACATGTATAATTTTTATATTAAATGACTGTAATAATAAATTCCATCAAAACAGCCTGACATTTTTATTCCTGAATCGCTCCAAAAACGTCAATGGATTATGATCAGTATATATAATTGTTTCAGGCTAATTGCTGGTAACGTAAATAATAAATGTTGCAAAGTCAGCACCAAGCTCAAAGTATCCTTTTCATTTGTTGAATACTTCCTCTGGTGATCATTTAATTTCTTGGAAAAATACCCAAAAGGCCGCTCTATTCCTTCTTCTTGCAAGAGCACAGCACCTACGCCCACATCACTCTCATCGACAGCCACTTTGAATGGTTTTGTGTAATTTGAGGTGGTCTACACAGGAGCAGTGGTTATCACAGCCTTCAGGCCGTCAAATGCCTGTTGACAATCCGCTGTCCGCTGAAATTTGCTACGCTCCTTCAGCAAGTCCGTCAGTGGAGCAACCCTCGCTGCTAAAATTCGGCACAAATTTACAGTAAAAACCACTCAAGCCAAGAAATCTCATTATTCCCCTTTGTGTCAAGGGTATTGGAAACTCCCCAATAAATTTTGTTTTCACATCCCGGGGACCATTTGTCCATGGCCAATTGTATGGCCAAGGAACGTGACTTGGGCTTTTCCAAACTCGCTTTTGGCTAAGTTTACCACCAAACTCGCCTCCTGAAGTCAATCGAATAACTCCATCAGATGCTTCAAATGTTCTTTCCGTCCCTGACTAAAAATCACCAGATCGTCTATGTATACATCACTATTGGGTAATCCTGAAATGACTTTGTCAGTTAACCGTTGAAATGTGGCTGGGGTGTTTTTCATGCCAAGTGGCATAACTGTGAATTGGTATATATCATTTGGAGCCACAAAAGATAAAATCTCCTTTGCCCTTTTGGATAAAGGTACCTGCCAGTAACCTTTCAGCAAATCCAGTTTGGAGATAAATGCTGATTGTCCCACCTTCTCAATGCAATCCTCCAAATGTGGGATAGGATAAGAGTCTGTTCTTGTAACTGCATTAAGCTTTCTATAGAACATTGAACATACGTGCAGAAGGAGTCTGCACCGACCCACTCAAGCCCTCACTTCAACCCTATCCCCGTAACCCAATAACCCCTCCTAACCTTTTTGGTCACTAAGGGCAAATTTCCATGGCCAATCCACCTAACCTGCACGTCTTTGGACTGTGGGAGGAAACCGGAGCACCCGGAGGAAACCCACGCAGACACGGGGAGAACGTGCCGACTCCGCACAGACAGTGACCCAAGCCAGGAATCGAACCTGGGACTCTGGCGCTGTTAAGCCACAGTGCTATCCACTTGTGCTACCGTGCTGCCCACACACAAACGTTGGGTACCATCTGGTTTCGGTACCATCACTATGGGTGAGCTCCATTGGCTGCAACCCACTTCAATTATGCCAGTTTTAAGTGTACTTTCAATTTCTTTTTGAACCTGTGCCAATTTTAGAGGGTTAACTCTATATGGATGTTGTTTAATTGGAACAGCATTTCCCACATCTACATCTATTGTTATTCAACAGAGTTCTTTGGTGCTTCTAATAAAAAAACAAGCTTTATTCTCCAAATTTAGTTAACATTTGTATGAACACACACAGTAAGATTTTTTATCAACTACAAACATAAAGACCCCACACAGCTACAGTAATCTACACATAATCCTTAATAAATTGCCCCTTAACTGTTCTATCTTAATAACAAAATCCAAGTAAAACCAGAAGCCCCTTTACAAAGCCATGGCCCAGCACACCGCATGCTCACTGGTATAAAACTTGTTTGTGATACTCTGTTCCTCCTTTCAAACAGCAGGTTTGAATTCCTCCCAGAAAGCAATTATCGATTTTAAGTTACCAAGCAGTCTGGAAACAGCTTTTAAAGATGAAGATAGAGAGGCAGCCCCCAAAAAATTATGTTCTCTGTCTGAGTCCACAGCAGCCAAATGTGAAAGCGAAACAAAAAAAGCTCCCAGTGCGACAGCCCAGTTCTACCCACACAATGACATCACTGAAGCCATGTGATAAGACAAAAACCTTTCTTAAAGGGACACTCACATGACAGTATATATATTTGTGTTTTCGATGTTTGTTCACGCTTCCCTTTGTTCTGTGCAATATTGAAAATCTTTAATAAAAACATTTGTTTAAAAATCCTCCCCCCCAAAAATTAAAACATGTTTTTTTTTAATTTACCCAATTATTTTTTTTCCAATTAAGGAGCAATTTAGTATGGCCAGTCCGCCTACCCAGCACACCTTTCTAGGTTTTGGGGGTGAGAGCCAGGCAGACACGAACAAATCCATCAGTGTGAGTGCAGGATAGAAATTCCCCCCATTCTCTCCTCCTGCTCCAGGATCAGTAAAGTGAGTTAAAGATAATTTCTTTTTTTTCTCTATAAATTTAGAGTGCCCAATTCATTCTTTCCAATTAAGGGGCAATTTAGCATGGCCAATCCGCCTAGCCTGCACATCTTTGGGTTGTGGGGGTGAAAGGCAGACACAGGAAGAATGTGCGAACTCCACACGGACAGTGACCCAGGGTGGGGATCGAACCCGGGTCCTCGGCGCAGTGAGGCAGCAGTACTAACTGCTGTGCCGCCCAGGTATATGATATCATTGCTGTCACTGAGACACAGTTGCGAAAGGGGCAGGATTAGCAGCTCAATATTCCATGATCTTTGAATGAGATAGGAAAGTAAAAGAGGAGGGGGTGTTGCAATTTGATCAGGGAATCAATTACAGCGGTAAGGAGGGATGACATCTTAGACGGCTCTTCAACTGAGGCCATATGGGTAGAATTTAAAAAGCAAAAAGGAGCAATTTCATGGCTGGGAGTGTTCAATAGGCAGTAGGAGCGCTTTCCAGGACTGAGTATTGAGCTGGCTTTTACATGTGGTTCCTCCCTCTTAGTTACAGCTCAGCTGAACACAAAGAACTGCAGAAATATCAATTCTGGTTAAGAGACTTTATTTTTCCAAGCTTGGTCAACGTACGAGGGAGAGTGATTTGGATAAATGCCACAACCACTCTACCTTACACTGGTTCAGGTTCAATACAATTTTCCAAAAATCAATAGCCCACCCCAGTTGGACTCAAACCAATCGTCGGAGCATTCAATCTTACCTTGACTGATAAGGTTTACTTTAAACCACATGGTGACTGTGTTAAGCTCATGATTTAACCCCATCCTGTTCCCTGGCCACCTGTTATTTTCCAGGACTCTTGTATCCGCTATGTCTTGTTCTCCACTGTTCCCATGTTACTTATCTCAGCCAGTTCCTGCCCACCTCATTGTTCGTCTGGGTGCAGGATGTTAAAGTTGATTCCTGCCTTCCGGTGACGGTGATGTGCTGAGAAGTCGCACATCAGGTGGCTCTTCTCCCGTGAACTTGCAAAATAGCCACTTTTCACTGGAAAATCACCTAAAAACTCAACACCATCCTCCCGACTTTATCAGAATAACAGGGGGAAAGAGAAAAAAAGAAAATAATGCCAGGCAAAAGCCAAACCAGGGGCTGAGCGGAGACGAAGAGTGGAAGGAGCCTGGAGCAGCAACGAACAGACGAGCCAATCGGCGCACGAGGCGACAAAATCCAAATTTCGTCGGAGCAAGAGGGCCCGATCAGCCGCACATAGTGTCCTCCCTCACCGGGGTTGGCTGGGTGGCGTTCCTTCCAAGAGCGCTGAAAGAGCACAGGCATGAGTCAAAAACGGACATTGAGGCAGCAGTGAAAGGCGCGATAGCCGAAGCTCGATCCAATCCTTGGAGCTGTCGATTTTACCTTGACCAAAGAAGTTTACTTTAAACAGCATGATGACTGTGATCAGCTCATTATTTAACCACATCGGGACTTCCGGTTGCGGCTATGCGGAGCTAAGTCGCACATTCGGCGGCTCCCGCAAAAACTGACTTTTGGGATCTTTTCAGGGCCCCCAACGGCACTTTTTCGACGTTTCCCGGTGTGGGAAGGAGTCTATAACAGCTCCCCGTCAGTGTATGGCTTCAACTAAGAGCGGGGCGACAAAAGAGGTGGTGGTGGACCCGAAGAAGGTGCGAGGGAAGAAGGACAAAATGGTGGCGGGCGGAGACCAGGCAGCGTGGATGCAGTGGGCGGAGGAGCAACAGGAGGGTATCCAGCGCTGCCTCAGAGAGATTAAAACGGACCTGCTAGAGCCGATGAAGGCTTCTATTGATAAGCTGCTGGAGACACAGATGGCCCAGGGAGTGGCAATTCGCAAGGCTCGACAAAAGATCTCCGACAATGAGGACGAGGTCTTAGGCCTGGTGGTAAAGGTGGAGGCGCACGAGGCGCTCCACAAGAAATGGCAGGAGCGGTTCGAGGAGATGGAGAATCGGTCGAGGCGGAAGAATCTGCGGATTCTGGGCCTCCTGGAGGGGCCGGACGTGGGGGCCTATGTGGTCACCATGTTGAACTTGCTGATGGGAGCGGGGTCCTTCCAGGGGCCCCTGGAGCTGGAAGGGGCCCATAGAGTGCTGGCGAGGAGGCCCAAGGCTAGCGAGCCTCCGCGGGCGGTGCTGGTGAGGTTCCATCGGTTCGTCGATCGGGAGTGTGTGCTCAGGTGGGCCAAGAATGAGAGGAGCAGCAGGTGGGAGAACGCGGAGGTTCGGATATATCAGGACTGGAGTGCGGAGGTGGCGAAGAGGAGGGCCGGGTAATATCGAGCGAAGGCGGTGCTGGCGAGGAAGGGTGTGAAGTTTGGCATGTTACAGCCGGCGCGACTGTGGGTTACCTACAAGGACCGGCACCATTATTTTGAGTCTCCGTAGGAGGTGTGAGCCTTTGTTCAGGCCGAGACGTTGAACACAGATTGAGGGTCGGGACGGGCGATTGGGGACTACGGTTGATATGCTATGTTTATTTTTGTTTCGAGGGGGGGGGCCTTTGTATTGCTCCGGGTTTCTCTATCTTTATGTTTTTTCTCTTTTGGGTCGGTGAGGGTGGCTGGGGCGGGTTGGGCACTGTTTTGGTTGGGTTGGTCGGGGAGGGCTCTTGGAGGTGAGATGGGGCCCCGCGGGGGAGGGGGAGGCCGAGTCAGGGGTGAGGGGACCGGGCCTATAAAAGGAGCTGCGTCAGAGGTGGCGGGGCCTGGTAGGTGGAAAGCGCGGGCTTTTTCCCGCGCTGAAGACTGGCGGGGGCGGGGGCGGGGCCGGGGCAGGGAAGCGAGGGTTGTTTCCTGCGCTTAGAACAGAAGGGGGAGGGGGAAAGCCTATGGATGGGGACGGGAGAGGAGGGTGTGCCACACAATGGGAGGAGTCGAAGGAGAAGCGGGAGTGGCTGGGGTCAGCAGGAGTCAGCTGACTTGCGGAAGTACAATGGGGGGAGTAAATCAGCTAGGATGGGTCCTAGCCGCTGGGGGGGGGATCAAGGAGGAGCTGGAGTGGAGGGGGGTTGAGACGGGGGTATGCCGCTGTGGGGAACGGGCCGGGTGTGGGGTGCGGGCGCGTGGCTGGCCGAGGAGGGGTCATGGCTAGTCGGCGGGGGTGGGGGGCGGGTAGCCCCCTGATCCGGCTGATAACCTGGAATGTAAGGGGACTGAATGGGCCGGTTAAGCGGGCCCGCGTGTTCGCGCACCTGAAGGGGCTCAAGGCGGATGTCGTTATGCTTCAGGAGACACACCTGAAGGTGGCAGACCAGGTAAGATTGAGGAAAGGGTGGGTAGGTCAGGTGTTTCACTCTGGGCTGGATGCCAAAAATCGAGGGGTAGCGATCTTGGTGGGAAAGAAGGTGTCGTTTGAGGCGTCGAGCATTGTGGCAGATAATGGCGGCAGGTACATAATGGTAAGTGGTAAGTTGCAGTGAGAGAGGGTGGTACTGGTCAATGGGCATGCCCCGAATTAGAATCATAGAATCATTGAATTTACACTGCAGAAGGAGGCCATTCGGCCCATCGGGTCTGCACCGGCTCTTTGAAAGAGCACCCTACCCAAGTCCACACCTCCACCCTGTCCCCATAACCCAGTAACCCCTCCCAACACTAAGGGCAATTTTGGGCACTAAGGGCAATTTAGCATGGCCAATCCACCTAACCTGCACATCCTAGGACTGTAGGAGGAAACCGGAGCACCCGGAGGAAACCCACGCACACACGGGGAGAACGTGCAGACTCCGCACAGACAGTGGATATCCAGGGATATAAGACAGTAAGAAATGATTATGGGGTAAAGAAAATTAAAGGAGAATAGGGTCATGTTTCAAATGTCAAGAGGGGGTGTTGAGAAAAATGCAAAGGTGACATTTGAAACATGAAGGTCTAATGGAAAAAACCCCAAGAAACATGAGAAAAAGCAAAGTAACAGAAAAGATCCCATAAAAGTAAATGTAATGAAATGCTAAAATGAAATAGCAGAAGACGCTCGAAGAGTTAACTGCAGACAAAGGTTCTGCAGACAGCAGACAGCCATTATCACACAGGCCTTGAGATAAGGAAGCAGTTCATGCTGCAACTTAAAATCTTTAGTTCAAGAAATTCTTGTGAAAAATTAAGTTTTAAGTTAAATAAAAAGAATGAGTTTTATACCCTTTAATAGAAGCTAATTAGTTCAGCAAGCAGTTGACTGGAATTATCAGAATCTTAATTTTGAATAATTTGAAACATTTAAGAATACAAGAAAATACAATACTTCCAAAAGATAAGGGAATGAAAGACTGGAATGCCCCAGTATAATTAACAAGGAAACCTCCCGTCCAGTAAGCTGGCAGACCAAGGTCAGGTTTACACGGAGGCCCTCTCATGATATTATGAGGACTTGATGTGGAATCACATGGACAGGAAAAGTATTGCGATCAGGAGCAGAAGAAAATACTTTAGAATAATGTCATGTAATCAGCAAAGCTGTTTTAAAGGGGATATATATCCTAGATCGCCCCCAGCCAGGCACTCACTCTCAGCCTGCAGGGTGATTTCGGTTCATGGGACAGACAGGAGACGAAAGCCGAGCAGAACCGTAGAACAACCGGGAGGAGACCAGCAGATAAAGGAGAGAGATTGTCGAGGAGGCCCAGGAAGGTCTGATCAACCGACCAGGAGAATCCAGAAGCAAGATCTTTTTATTTTTCTGTGAAGACAGTGATTTTATCTTTTAAAAGAAAAAATAAAATAGCTTAAAGTTTAAACCTGAAACAGTGGTTTATTACAAAAGTCTACTTTACTTATCTAGCAACGCGGGACCCAGGACCGAGGCTACTAGGTGGTAAGTAGATAAAATTCTTCTATGAAGATAGGGGTTATCCCGGGGAATAACTTGAAACAATAGTTTGACCTGAATAGCACCCATTAATAAGTCTGCATAGGAGTCGGGGAGTGTGAATCCCTGTCCACCATTTAGAATCTCTTGACCCTTGTTCCGTAAAGGGGAAACCTAAGAATTCTAAGAATAGTGGTGAGGTTTAAATACAAGGGTCTGAGGGGTTGTATATACTTGTTGTATTAAGTCGGGGTGTTAATGTTAATTTATTATTTATGTACAGGGGGGAGGGGGGTATGGAGGGTTGTTTTTCTGGACTGTGTTTTGTACTTAACCCTGTTGGGTTTCTTTTTCATTTTGTTATTGATATTTTATGAAAACCTTTAATAAAACTTATTTTTTTTAAAACAAAAATTGATTTAACCCCATCCTGTTCCCTGGCCACCTGTTGTTTTCCAGGACTCTTGCACCCGATATGTCTTGTTCTCCCCTGTGCTCGCACATGCAGTAGGCCCTGCACAAAGCTGAAAAGAGATTGGAGGCCCAGGAGATGACAATCACAGACCTGCAAAGAGCTGCAACAGACCAGAGTGACCGGATCGTCACCCTAGAAAAAGAGGTAGCTAGGCTGGTCGTGGCACAGGACTAAAAGGATAGGTCGAGGACCAAGAGAACCATTCGAGGCGGCAAAATGTTCGGATTGTGGGCCTGCCAGAGGGGATCGAAGGTAGGGACCCCACAGACTATGTGGCCCAGATGCAGGGCAGCCTGGTGGGAAGGGAGACTCGCCGCTGTGACCAAAACCCAAAGCCGGGGACCAGCTAAGGGCGGTAATAGCGAAATTGCACCAGTACCAAGCCCGGGAGAGAATCCTGTGCTGGGCCAGGCAGTCCAAAAACTGCAGCTGAGAAGAACATAAGATACGGATATGCCAGGACATTGGGGCTGACCTGGCCAAGCGCCAGGCCGAGTTCAACAAGGCAATGGCCACGCTATGCAAGATTGCCGTACGGTTTGATATGCTGTACCCAGCCAAGCTCTGGGTCACATACCAGGGCAAAGAACAGTCCCTGCGGAGGCGGATAAGTTTGTTGTGGAGTGCGGGCTGGAAAAGCGGCAACAGGGGGAACAATGAGGAGCCCATGGACAGAAAGAAATGGCATCGTGCAATGGGCTGACATGGGGGGCGTGGGGAGAGAAGAACCTCTCCCTCCCCCCCACTACAACCTGTACAACAACAGCACCCACCCCCAAAGAGACCGCTTTACGGGGAGAACGTGGCCTCGGTCTAAACAATGAGGGTAGCGATAGAGGGAAGGATGAGTGACGTCCAGGAAAGTACAGGGTAGGACAGGGTACAGAGCGGATAGGAATTTCAGAGAGCAGGCAAGGAAAGGAAAGACAGTAACTCTCGGGAGGGTGGTCATGCAAAACACAGAGGCCGCGGTGCGCCCCCAGCAAGGGGGGACAGCGCCTGGCGGGGGTGGCAAACAACGGGGATGGGGGGATGAGCGGGAAAAGAAGCAGGGGAAAGGGGATAGGGGGAGTGGGCTACAGGAGGGGGGGAAAGGGGATAGGGGCACGGGGTTAAAGAAACAGACACGGGCTGCAATCGGTGGTTTGGAACAAAATGGTACTGTAAGCAAACACCTCGAACGGTCTCTGGGTGAAAGGAGACCCTGGAGTGCAGTGGCATATCCACGTGGTGGATGCACAGTTGGCAGCCATGTTGGATGCTCCCTGGTCAAAGGGAAACCCCGGAGCGCAGGGACCTGACCGCATGGGGAGAACAGTGACCGTGGCCATCCTGGACTGTTTGACTCCTTTGCACTGCAGAAGGAGAAAGAAGAGTTTTCCCTGTTTTCTGTTTTCATTTCTTGAGTTGTTTGTTCCTCCCTTTCTCTTGCTTTTTGTTCAAGGGCTATTCTTTCCTTCTCCTTTTTCTCTCTCTCCTTTTCTTGTGCCCAATCTGTAATTCAAGCAGCTTTAATTCTTTTTCATGTTCAAGCTGCTTTATCTGTAATTGAATTGTTGCCATTTCCAATGATTCTGACTGTGTCTCAGGCAATTTAAAATGCTCAGCTACCGCCGCATTTACCTCTTTTTTCCATACTTTGTCAGGCACTGTTAACTGCAAATGTTTTTTGCCAATTCTAAAAGCCTTGTTTTAGTCTCCGTTTGTAAGGTACTATGCGTGACCTTCTCCACCGCCAAAACCCTCTGTGCCTCTGAAAGAGCCTCAACAAACTCCCTATTTAAACTTGAATGCAACACCTGAAAAGCAAACACAAATATGCTCACCCCTCACTGTCTATAAGTTCACTAAGCCAACCCAATCACGAAGATAAACTTTTATCCCGGACGAGCCCCCAATTTTGTTATGGGCCAGGGCTTAGAAACTCCAAAGTGTATATTGTAGTTCACCTGACCGCAATCTTTCTGTTGAATTTGGCGAGGATGACCACAATAGCCTTCACTTCAGGTGTGATTCATCAGACTTCTTAGACACGTTAATCAGAATAAGGTTTATTCTAAGAATGTAGTTAACATATTTTTATCAATTACAAACATAAAGACACCACACAGCTGGAGTAATCTATGTATATAACACTTAATGAATTCCCCCTTACTTGGTCCAATTCAATAACAAAATCCAATTAAACCAAAACCGCTTTTCTTTTTTTGAATATAAATTTAGAGGACCCAATTATTGTTTTCCAATTTAGGGGCAATTTAGCGAGGCCAATCCACCTACCCTGCACATCTTTGGGTTGTGGGGGTGAAACCCACGCAGACACGGGGAGAATGTGACCCAGGACAGTGACCCAAAATTCCTTTTCAAGGACGTGACCCAGCACACTGTCTTCTCACTTGAATGGGACTGGTCCCTTTCCGGAAATTCTGATCCAGTTCCAAACAGCACATTCAAACTCCTTTTGGAAAGCAATTCTATCTTTAAAGTTATCCAGGCAGTTAGCCACAACCAATGTGCTTTTTACTGGAACAGCTTTTAAAATGAAAACAGAGAAAAACAGGGAAAATGTTTCTTTCTCCTTCTGCAGTCCAAAGCAGTCAAACTGAAACTGAAACCCCCTCTCACCTCACAGCCACAGCCCAATGTGCTACAAGTCACATGATAAGAGTTTAAACCTTTCTTAAAGGGACACTCACATGACAGGATGGCCCCCTAACAAAGGGAAACCCCGGAGTGCAGGGGCGCGTCCACCAGGTAAGTATGGTTAATCCCACAGGTACGGAGGGGGGGAAAAACCTCACCAGGATAGTCACCTGGAATGTCAGGGGACATAACGGCCCAGTAAGAAGATCCAGAGTCTTCACCCACCTGAGAAATATGAAAGCCAACAGTCTTCCTCCAGGAGAGCATACGGACAAACAAAAGTACTTCCAGCTGCACGGGGGCACCAGGCAGGGATGCCCTTTGTCCCCGCTGCTGTTCGCCCTAGTGATCGAACCACTAGCGATCGCGCTCAGAACAGCAAAGAACTGGAAGAGGATCCAAAGAGGGGTCAGAAAGCATAGACTCTCGCTCTATGCGGGTGATCTGCTCCTCTACATCTCGGACCCACAAGGCAGCAGGAAGGAATCATCGCGCTCCTGAAAGAGTTCAGTGCCTTTTCGGGCTACAAACTTAACATGAGTAAGAGCGAGGTTGTCTCAGTGAACCCGCAAGGGGGGGTGGGGGGGGGGGGTTAGAGCTGGTGGGGTTACCGTTCAAACAAGCCCAACACAAATTCCGCTGCCTGGGGATCCAAATCGGCCACGACTGGACACAGATCCACAAATGGAACCTGACCAGCCTGAAGGAGGAAGTTAAAAAGGACCTGCAGAGATGGAACACACTCCCACTCTCCCTGGCGGGGAGAGTGCAGGCGATCAAAATTAACGTGCTGCCCAGGTACCTCTTCCTACTAAGATCCATCCTGATCTACATCCCCAAGGCCTTTTTCAATCACTGGACAAACTAATTGTGACGTTTGCGTGGGGGGGGGGGGGGGGGGGGGGGGGGGGAATGTAAGAATTACAAAGAAGTCCTACAGAAAACAAAATCCAGGCGAGGGCTAGCCTTCCGAAATCTGCAGTACTACCACTGGGCAGCAAAGGCAGAAAGAATAAAGGGGTGGATAAAGGAACCAGAAACCGAGTGGTGCTCAGAGGAGGATACCTGCAAGAGGACTTCCCTCCGGGTCCTAACCATGGTGGCACTTCCATCCCCACCCAAGAAACACTCCAGCAGCCCAGTGGTGGTGGTAACACTCCAGTCGTGAAAACCAACTACGGCAGCAATTTTGGCCTGACTGAAAAGTCCAATACGCGCCGGCGCTCACAGATGCCTCCTTTAAAAGGTGGAGACAGGACGGGGGGGAAGGACACTGACAGTTAGAGATCAATACACCGACGGCAGGGTCATAACACTGGACGAACTATGGAAAGATTCCAATTAACAGGGGGCAACGAATTTAGGTACCTGCAGCTCAAAAACTCCCTACGAAAAGAAACAAGGACATGCCCATGACCACCACGACAGACACTATTAGCAGAGCTACTGGACGCAGACATTTTAGGCAGAGGGAAATGTAGTGACATGTACGGACGACTGATAGAGAGGGCCAACACCAATCTGGACACGTCAAGGACGAAATGGAAGGAAGACTTGGGCTTTGAAATAGAGAGGGGGTTCTGAAGCAAAGCACTGCACAGGGTCAACTCCACCTCCACGTGCGCAAGACTCAACATAACACAACTAAAGGTGGTACATAGAGCCCACTTAACAAGAACGAGTAGGTTCATCCCGGAGGTGGAGGACAGATGTGAGCGGTGCCAAGGAGGCCCAGCCAACCACGCCCACATGTTCTGGTCTTGCCCCAGATTTGATGGGTACTGGACAGCCTTCTTCGAGGCACTGTCCAAAGTGGTGGGGATGAGAGTGGAGCCTTGCCCAAGAGCGGTGGGCTTCGGGGTATCAGACCAGCCAGATCGCTTCATGGGGAGGAGGGCCGACGCCCTTTCCTTTGCCTCTCTGATCACCCGCCGTAGAAGGGCAAGAATAACAACGGTGGGAACCAGGAGGGAGAAACGAGAGGGGAACACAGGCGGGAAAGGAGACACATGGGACCACAACGGTCACACGAAATGCGGCAAGGGGGAAAAAACAAAAGGACGAAAAGAAGAAACGATGAAATAAACCCATGTGAATAGCAAAAACCGACTGCGATGTAAATAACATGTGCCCCTTTGCAAAATTCTTATTGTTCTGTGTGTATTTGTATTTTGCTGTGTATACCAAAAACCCAATAAAATAATTTTTTAAGAAGTTGGTGATGCACGATCAATTAAACTCAAAGTTGAGGTTGTAACATAACTGAATGCTTTAATAGACTAGATCTGTTCCCCAGCAACTTTGGTACAGAATGAGGACTGCTGGGACGGCACTGGTTCTTATACCCCGCCTGTCAGGGCGGAGCTACATACCAAACAGCCAGTGCACTCCACGCAGATTTGGCAGTCCCTGGTGACTGTCCTGACCTCCTCGATGGAGTAGGGCAGGTTGCGGGTCTTAATGATGTGGAAAAAACGAGTGACCCCTGGGTGGCAGAGGTCCTCGTGGAGGGCTCGGAGGCGGTCCACTTGTGCGGTGGCACATGTGCCGTGGGACAGGGCATCGGGAGGCTCGTTCAGCTTCCCATGACGGTACAAGATCTTGTAGTTGTAGGTGGAGAGTTCTATCCTCCACCGCAAGATCTTGTTGTTTTTTATCTTGTCCCGCTGTGCATTATCGAACATGAAGGCAACCGACCGTTGGTCAGTGAGGAGAGTGAATCTCCTGCCGGCCAGGTAATGTCTCCAATGTCACACAGCTTCTACTAAGGCTTGCGCCTCTTTTTCGACCTCTAGACCTCTAGATCTGTTCCTCAGCAGCTTCGGTACGGAATGAGGGCTGCTGGGACAGCACCGGTTCTTATACCCCGCCTTTCAGGGCGGAGCTACATACCAAACAGCCAATGGTAAACTCCTAGGTTTACCCAATGGTCTACAGCCTCTCGGGTACTGCAATACCTGATAATACCACAGTTCGTTTTCTTTGTACCATGGTCTGTCTGAGACAGGATGTTGGGGCCACTGGTAAGAACTGTTTACTGAGCTGTCTGTGTTATTGCTGACCACACTATTTCTGTCTGATTCTGTTTGTCTTAAAAACATGGGCAAGTTAGCTTAAATCCCATCATGCATTGTTGCCACTGTTTTTAGCAAGAGTTTAAATGCTTATTACTGCTGTGTTCTAAGAATACATGTTTAATGGTTAATAATGATTACTAGGTTGTGGGCGGGGTCAAGGGAAATGATGATTCGAGGGAATCATAGATTTGAGCCAGGAAGATGGGATGGGAATTTTCAGAGATGGGAGGAGAGGGGAGTTAGAATATTAAAGGATTTATTTCTGGGAGGCTGGTTTGCAAAGTTGGAGGAGCTGGGGGAGACTTATGGGTTGGGGCAGGGGAGATGTTTAGGTATATACAGGTCCCAAATGTTGCCAGGAAGGAGGTACAGAGCTTTCCGACTGCACCAGCCCCACACAGTTGGAAGAGGTATTGACGACAGGGGGAATGGAGAAGGGGGTGGTGTCAGTGATTTATGGGGTGATTGTGGAGGAAGATAAGGTATCGCTGGAGAGGATTAAGGCGAAGTGGGAGGAAGAGTTGGGAGTGGGCATGGAGGAGGGATTGTGGTGTGAGGTGCTTCAGAGGGTGAATGCGTCAACTTCGTGCGCGAGGTTGGGGCTGATACAGCTGAAGGTGGTGTATGGGGCGGACCACACAAAGGCGAGGATGAGCTGACTTTTTTGAGGGGGTGGAGGATGTTTGTGAACGGAGTGGGAGGGGGGGGGGCACTAATCACGTTCATATGGTTCAGTCCTGTCCAAAACTGGAGGGGTATTGGAGGGAGGCCTTTCAGGTAATCTCAAAGGTGGTGCATGTGAGACTCTAACCGGGTCCCCTGGAAGCCATGTTCGGGGTGTCGGTTCGGCCGGGGTTGGAAGCGGGTGCAGAGGCAGATGTCTTAGCCTTCACCTCGCTGATTGCCCAAAGGCGGATTCTGTTAGGGTGGAGGTGTGCTTCTCCGCCCTGTGCCTCGGCGAGGCGGGGGGGATCTGCTGGAGATCCTAACACTCGAGAAAGTAAAGTTCGAGTTGAGGGAGAGGATGGAAGGATTCTACAACTCATGGGCTTTGTTCATCATGCATTTTCATGAATTGGATGACATCGAACATTGGGGCGGGGGAGTCCGGGAGGGTGGGTTTGGAATGTATAAGTTATTGATGATTCTTTTTGATTGGTGTTTTGTATTCAAAATGTTGGGCGCTGTTTGAGGGTGGGTGGGAAAAGGGGATTGTTGGCTAGGGGATTGCCATTGTATCTGTTGTTAATTGTCTGTTGTACATTTTGATGAAAATGTGAAAAAGGAGGAGAATAAAAATATTTATTAAAAAAAAATAATGATTACTGGGTATACTTTCTATGATTAGTTTCAATCCTCAATAAACTAACTTATGTAGAAGTATTCTAGCGTTATTCTAACTATCCGGTTTTAAGGGGTCTCATCTCAGGACCCCCCCCCCCTTTCATTGGCCCCCTAAGAGTCCAAGAGAAATAGAAGAGCAAAGGTGTAGGCAAATTTCAGAGAAGTTTAAAAGAAATAGGGTATTGATAGTGGGGGATTTCAACTTCCCCAATATTAATTATGGATAGCCATAGTGTGAAAGATTTAGAGGGAGTGAAATTCTTAAAATGAATCCAGGAGAACTTGTTAAGCCAGTACACGGAAGGTCCTACATGAGAGGGAGTGGTCCTGGACTTAATTTGCGGTTACAAAGCCGGGCAAGTGATTGATGTATCAGTGGGGAAGCATTTTACAGACAGTGATCATAACTCCGCTAGATCAAGTGTAGTATCTGTCCGGCATCGCTTCTCGGCCTTTTGGCTAAGATGAGCGTGGGGTCAGGTGTAGCGTCTGGATCTGGTATGTCTCTCTTGTGGGGACCATGAATTGGATTCAATTTGAATTGGTTTCTGGAGCAGGCAAGGAGCTGGATTAGGGGTTTGCCCCTTTCCACACTCAGCTCTGGCTTTGTAACTCTGATAAAGCAATAAAGTAATAAAATAAAGTAATAAATAAGTAACTCCATTAGATTCAAGATCGTTATGGAAAAAGAGATTATCGTTATGGGTCTGAGGACAAAGTTCTAAACTGGGGGAAGGCCGATTTTAATAAGATCAGATATGATTTTGGCAGAGGGGACAGGGAACAGACACTTTTAGTCAAATCTGTGACAGAACAGTAGGATGCACTCAAGAAGGAAGTAGGGAGCATGCAGAACCAATATGTTCCAATCAAGTAAAAGGTTGGGACCAACAAATCCAGCGAACCAGCCCTGTCCAGTCCAGTCCAGTCCAAAGATGTGCAGGATTAGCCATGCTGAATTTCCCTTAGATGGGGTTACAGGGATAGGGTGGATTGGGCCTCGGTAGGATTCTCTTTCGGAGGGACGGTGCAGACTCGATGGGCCGAATGGCCTCCTGCTACATTGCAGGGATTCCAAGATTCTATAACCGTGGATATCAATGGGGTGTAGCATTGGATCAGGAGAAAAAGGGAGGCTGATGGCAGGTATCAAGGGCTCAAAACAGCAGAAGCCCTAGAGGCATATAGAATGTGCAAGATGTCATAATATACACCAGTATATCATGGTGCAGCCACACACTGATGGACACACAGTGGGACCAATCAACTCACACAACATCACAGCCAATCACCAGTTAGAGCACACGCACTATAAAGACAGGGGGCATCAGAGTTCCCGCTCATTCGAGTTGCAGCTAGCTAGGAGGACAGAGCTCCCAGCCTGCAACACAGACATTCACCATGTGCTGAGTGCATCGACTGGTTAGGACTAGGCAAAGGTCTTTAGTTAAAGCTAGTATTGTGTAACCACAGTCTGAGTATGTTAAACAGTTAATGATTCAATAAAATCGTGTTGCACCATTTCAAGTGTTTGTGACCTGTATGTGTTCCACGGATCCAGAACACCCAGTCGATTTTGGCGGGAGAACAGCTGGTGAGTCAGTTTCAGCGGGAGCAGTGCGGAAGTGGCTGCTGGGAGGTAGTCATAGTCATAGAATTTACAGTACAGAAGGAGGCCATTCGGCCCATCGAGTCTGCACCGGCTCTTGGAAAGAGCACCCTACCCAAGGCCAACACCTCCACCCTATCCCCATAACCCAGTAACCCCACCCAACACTAAGGGCAATTTTGGACACTAAGGGCAATTTATCATGGCCAATCCACCTAACCTGCACATCTTTGGACTGTGGGAGGAAACTGGAGCACCCGGAGGAAACCCACGCACACACGGGGAGGATGTGCAGACTCCGCACAGACAGAGACCCAAGCCAGAATCGAACCTGGGACCCTGGAGCTGTGAAGCAATTGTGCTATCCACAAGGCTACCGTGCTGCCCCGTAAGTCTGTAAGTCTGTCCTTTAAAAGCACTTGTCTTTGCAGGGGCAGGCCAGTCGATTTCGACGGGAGAACAGCTGGTGAGTCAGTTTCAGCGGGAGCAGTGCGGAAGTGGCTGCTGGGAGGTAAGTCTGTCCTTTAAAAGCACTTGTCTTTGCAGGGGCAGGCCAGTCGATTTCGGCGGGAGTGGAGCTGGCTGGTTAGTCAATTTCAGCAGGAGCTGAGAATTTTTTAATTTTTTTTTAAAATTAGTGTTTTAGGCGGGAACAGGAAGTCGACCCGCGGACGTCTGGGAAGACCCTCACCAATAAATTCTGGTGGAGAGGAAACCCGAGACACTACACGTGTAGTGTCTCCCACCCGCCCTCCTCCTCTAACCTAATAATAAAACCCATTGGTCTGAGGTAAGTACCATATTTTATTATATTATTATTATTTTTTATAAAAAATTTAATTTAGTTGTTAGCCAGATCTTGGTAGAAAGTTAGAGGAATGGCAGGGAAGGGAGTGCAATGTTCCTCCTGCAGGATGTTTGAGGTGAGGGATGCAGTTAGTGTCCCTGCTGATTTTACCTGCAGGAAGTGCTGCCATCTCCAGCTCCTCCAAGACCGAGTTAGGGAACTGGAGCTGGAGTTGGAAGAACTTTGGATCATTCGGGAGGCAGAAGTGGTCATAGATAGCAGCTTCAGGGAATTAGTTACACCAAAGATTGGAGATAGGTGGGTAACTGTAAGAGGGACTGGGAAAAAGCAGTCAGTGCAGGGATCCCCTGCGGTCGTTCCCCTGAGAAACAAGTATACCACTTTGGATACTTGTGGGGGGGGGGGGACTTACCAGGGGTAAGCCATGGGGTACGGGCCTCTGGCACGGAGTCTGTCCCTGTTGCTCAGAAGGGAAGGGGGGAGAGGAGCAGAGCATTAGTAATTGGGGACTCTATAGTCAGGGACACAGATAGGAGATTTTGTGGGAGCGTGAGAGACTCACGTTTGGTATGTTGCCTCCCAGGTGCAAGGGTACGTGATGTCTCGGATCGTGTTTTCCGGGTCCTTAGGGGGGAGGGGGAGCAGCCCCAAGTCGTGGTCCACATTGGCACTAACGACATAGGTAGGAAAGGGGACAAGGATGTCAGGCAGTCTTTCAGGGAGCTAGGATGGAAGCTCAGAACTAGAACAAACAGAGTTGTTATCTCTGGGTTGTTACCCGTGCCACGTGATAGTGAGATGAGGAATAGGGAGAGAGAGCATTTAAACACGTGGCTACAGGGATGGTGCAGGCGGGAGGGATTCAGATTTCTGGATAACTGGGGCTCTTTCTGGGGAAGGTGGGACCTCTACAGACAGGATGGTCTACATCTGAACCTGAGGGGCACAAATATCCTGGGGGGGAGATTTGTTAGTGCTCTTTGGGGGGGTTTAAACTAATGCAGCAGGGGCATGGGAACCTGGATTGTAGTTTTAGGGTAAGGGAGAATAAGAGTATAGAAGTCAGGAGCACAGATTTGACGTCGCAGGAGGGGGCCAGTGTTCAGGTAGGTGGTTTGAAGTGTGTCTACTTCAATGCCAGGAGTATACGAAACAAGGTAGGGGAACTGGCAGCATGGGTTGGTACCTGGGACTTCGATGTTGTGGCCATTTCGGAGACATGGATAGAGCAGGGACAGGAATGGATGTTGCAGGTTCCGGGGTTTAGGTGTTTTAGTAAGCTCAGAGAAGGAGGCAAAAGAGGGGGAGGTGTGGCGCTGCTAGTCAAGAGCAGTATTACGGTGGCGGAGAGGATGCTAGATGGGGACTCTTCTTCCGAGGTAGTATGGGCTGAAGTTAGAAACAGGAAAGGAGAGGTCACCCTGTTGGGAGTTTTTTATAGGCCTCCTAATAGTTCTAGGGATGTAGAGGAAAGGATGGCGAAGATGATTCTGGATAAGAGCGAAAGTAACAGGGTAGTTATTATGGGAGATTTTAACTTTCCAAATATTGACTGGAAAAGATATAGTTCGAGTACAATAGGTGGGTCGTTTTTTGTACAGTGTGTGCAGGAGGGTTTCCTGAAACAATATGTTGACAGGCCAACAAGAGGCGAGGCCAAGTTGGATTTGGTTTTGGGTAATGAACCAGGCCAGGTGTTGGATTTGGAGGTAGGAGAGCACTTTGGGGACAGTGACCACAATTCGGTGACGTTTACGTTAATGATGGAAAGGGATAAGTATACACCGCAGGGCAAGAGTTATAGCTGGGGGAAGGGCAATTATGATGCCATTAGACGTGACTTGGGGGGGATAAGGTGGAGAGGTAAGCTGCAAGTGTTGGGCACACTGGATAAGTGGGGTTTGTTCAAGGATCAGCTACTGCGTGTTCTTGATAAGTATGTACCGGTCAGGCAGGGAGGAAGGCGTCGAGTGAGGGAACCGTGGTTTACCAAGGAAGTGGAATCTCTTGTTAAGAGGAAGAAGGAGGCCTATGTGAAGATGAGGTGTGAAGTTTCAGTTGGGGCGATGGATAGTTACAAGGTAGCGAGGAAGGATCTAAAGAGAGAGCTAAGACGAGCAAGGAGGGGACATGAGAAGTATTTGGCAGGTAGGATCAAGGAAAACCCAAAAGCTTTCTATAGGTATGTCAGGAATAAGCGAATGACTCGGGAAAGAGTAGGACCAGTCAAGGACAGGGATGGGAAATTGTGTGTGGAGTCTGAAGAGATAGGCGAGATACTAAATGAATATTTTTCATCAGTATTCACTCAGGAAAAAGATAATGTTGTGGAGGAGAATGCTGAGCCCCAGGCTAATAGAATAGATGGCATTGAGGTACGTAGGGAAGAGGTGTTGGGAATTCTGGACAGGCTGAAAATAGATAAGTCCCCGGGACCTGATGGGATTTATCCTAGGATTCTCTGGGAGGCCAGGGAAGAGATTGCTGGACCTTTGGCTTTGATTTTTATGTCATCATTGGCTACAGGAATAGTGCCAGAGGACTGGAGGACAGCAAATGTGGTCCCTTTGTTCAAAAAGGGGAGCAGAGACAACCCCGGCAACTATAGACCGGTGAGCCTCACGTCTGTAGTGGGTAAAGTCTTGGAGGGGATTATAAGAGACAAGATTTATAATCATCTAGATAGGAATAATATGATCAGGGATAGTCAGCATGGCTTTGTGAAGGGTAGGTCATGCCTCACAAACCTTATTGAGTTCTTTGAGAAGGTGACTGAACAGGTAGATGAGGGTAGAGCAGTTGATGTGGTGTATATGGATTTCAGCAAAGCGTTTGATAAGGTTCCCCACGGTAGGCTATTGCAGAAAATACGGAGGCTGGGGATTGAGGGTGATTTAGAGATGTGGATCAGAAATTGGCTAGCTGAAAGAAGACAGAGGGTGGTGGTTGATGGGAAATGTTCAGAATGGAGTACAGTCACAAGTGGAGTACCACAAGGATCTGTTCTGGGGCCGTTGCTGTTTGTCATTTTTATCAATGACCTAGAGGAAGGCGCAGAAGGGTGGGTGAGTAAATTTGCAGACGATACTAAAGTCGGTGGTGTTGTCGATAGTGTGGAAGGATGTAGCAGGTTACAGAGGGATATAGATAAGCTGCAGAGCTGGGCTGAGAGGTGGCAAATGGAGTTTAATGTAGAGAAGTGTGAGGTGATTCACTTTGGAAGGAATAACAGGAATGCGGAATATTTGGCTAATGGTAAAGTTCTTGAAAGTGTGGATGAGCAGAGGGATCTAGGTGTCCATGTACATAGATCCCTGAAAGTTGCCACCCAGGTTGATAGGGTTGTGAAGAAGGCCTATGGAGTGTTGGCCTTTATTGGTAGAGGGATTGAGTTCCGGAGTCGGGAGGTCATGTTGCAGCTGTACAGAACTCTGGTACGGCCGCATTTGGAGTATTGCGTACAGTTCTGGTCACCGCATCATAGGAAGGACGTGGAGGCTTTGGAGCGGGTGCAGAGGAGATTTACCAGGATGTTGCCTGGTATGGAGGGAAAATCTTATGAGGAAAGGCTGATGGACTTGAGGTTGTTTTCGTTGGAGAGAAGAAGGTTAAGAGGAGACTTAATAGAGGCATACAAAATGATCAGGGGGTTGGATAGGGTGGACAGTGAGAGCCTTCTCCCGCGGATGGAAATGGCTGGCACGAGGGGACATAACTTTAAACTGAGGGGTAATAGATATAGGACAGAGGTCAGAGGTAGGTTCTTTACGCAAAGAGTAGTGAGGCCGTGGAATGCCCTACCTGCTACAGTAGTGAACTCGCCAACATTGAGGGCATTTAAAAGTTTATTGGATAAACATATGGATGATAATGGCATAGCGTAGGTTAGATGGCTTTTGTTTCGGTGCAACATCGTGGGCCGAAGGGCCTGTACTGCGCTGTATTGTTCTATGTTCTATGTTCTACATCATGATACCAGGAGTTGAGGGCTATTAGCACTTCTTAGACCCACCTGCAAGTGATCTGCCTTCCGCCAGCATTCCGTCATCCTGCAACATGGACAACATCAGCCCGCCACCGCCGCTCCGCATCGCCGGCAACCTCGGGGCCAACTGGAAGATTTTCAGACAGCGCTTCCAACTCTTCCTCAAAGCCACGGACAGGGAGGGCGCCTCGGATACCAGGAAGATTGCTCTCCTCCTCACCACGGCCAGGGACCATGCCATCCACATTTTCAATTCTCTCACCTTTGCGGATGATGAAGATAAAACAAAGTTCAAGACTGTCCTCCTCAAGTTTGACACTCTCTGCAGCGTAGAGGTGAATGTAAGTTTTGAGTGCTATGTGTCCCAACAGCGTTTGCAGGGTAAGGATGGACCTTTCCAATCCTTTCTCACGCACATCCGCATCCTTGCGCAGTCTTGCAGCTACGGACCCAGCTCCGACTCCATGATACGCGACCAGATCGTTTTCGGTGTTCAGTCGGACCCCCTATGACAGCAGCTCCTCAAAGTAAAGCAGCTCACCCTAGCGACCGCCATCGAGACCTGTGTCTTACGTGAAAACGCCACTAGTTGGTATTCCCACATCCAAGCGGCTGAAACGGCGCGGCAAGGTCCCCACGAGGCGGAACTGGTCCAAGCGATTGAGCAACTCCAGGGCCTCAGCCTGGATGAGGGTGGCCGTTTCGCGCGCTTTTCACGGACTCCCGCGCTTGTGCGCACCAAACGAGGGGACGGCGACGTCGAAGAACGTAATGCACAGGCGCGCACCACGCACGATCACACTGCGCATGCGCGGTGGCGCAGCGAACGTGCTGACGCTACGACGTGCAGCAACTGTGGCTCCGCCCATTTAAAGCGGCAATGCCCTGCCAAATCTCGACAATGCCTAAGATGTGGCAGACTTGGCCACTATGCTGCCTTCTGCCGAGCAGCTCAGCCTGCCAATTCCTATCGCTTCAGCCAGCCTCGCAGGAATGTCCGGGCAATTCAACCCACGGTCACTGAGTCCGATGCGGACCTCCCACACAGCAGTGACACCGAGGACCCGAAGGCACCTTTTCGAGTCGGTGTCGTGACAAAAAACAGGGTGTCCCCGAAGCAAAGACACCAGCCGCTGTTGGTATACAGCATCGATCCAGACAATGAGTGGTGTGCCACCCTGACGGTCAACCGGTCCCAAATACGATTCCGCCTGGTCACTGGTGCCTCTGCCAATCTCATGGCGCGGTCTGACCTCCAAAGCCTTTGTGTCAAACCAGCCATCCTTCCATCAGCCTGCCAGCTATTGGATTACAATGGCAATGCCATTGCTGCTAGCGGCTCGTGCCAACTTGAAGTGACGCACAGGTCACGCAAAGCCATCCTTCCTTTCGAGATCGTGGGCTCCTCGAAAGACTCCCTGCTTGTCGCGCAGGCATGCAAGCTGTTGAACCTAGTTCAGAAAGTTCACTCTCTCTCTCCTGATGACACGTCTGCCTTTCAGGACGCTGACTTCAGGGCGCAACTCAACGCCATCATCGACCAGCACCACGACGTCTTCGAAGGCATGGGCACGCTCCCATATACCTACAAGATCTTATTGAAACAATGCCACGCCTGTGGTGCACGCACCTCGCAGGGTCCCAGCACCCCTTAAGGACCGCCTCAAGCAGCAGCTGCAGGACCTCCAGGACCAAGGAGTGATCTCCAGAGTTACGGAACCAACCGACTGGGTCAGTTCCATGATATGTGTAAAAAAGCCTTCTGGCGAGCTGAGAATTTGCATTGATCCCAAGGATCTGAATCGCAATATCATGAGGGAGCATTATCCAATTCCCATTATTCCAATTCTGGCAAATCCAGCTCGACAAATCCAGCAGGAAATTGTGTACATTCAATACCCCCTTTGGCAGATATTGTTACAACAGGATGCCGTTTGGGATCATATATGCTTCCAAAGTGTTCCACAGGATCATGGAACAAATGATGGAAGGCATTGAAGGTGTTCGCGTCTATGTTGACGACATAATCATTTGGTCCACCACCCCGCAGGAGCATGTCAGTCGCCTCCAGCGCGTATTCAAACGCATACATGAGCATGGCCTCCGCCTCAACAGGGCCAAATGCTCTTTTGGTCAGACGGAACTCAAGTTCCTCGGGGACCACATCTCCCAATTGGGTGTGCAGCCGGATGCGGACAAGGTGGCTGCCATCACAGCCATGAAAACGCCAGAGGACAAGAAGGCAGTCCTCCGATTTCTGGGCATGGTCATCTTTTTAGGGAAGTTCATCCCTAACCTCGCCTCTCATACCACGGCTCTCAGGAACCTGGTCAGGAAGATGACAGACTTCCAATGGCTTCCTGCCCACGAGCGCGAGTGGAGAGAACTCAAAACCAAACTCACCACGGCCCCGGTCTTAGCTTTCTTTGATCCAGCAAAAGAGACCAAAATTTCGACCGATGCCAGCCAATCTGGCATTGGGGCAGTGCTCCTGCAACGTGATGAGGCTTCATCATGGGCCCCCGTTGCATATGCGTCACGCGCCATGACCCCCACGGAACAGCGCTACGCGCAGATAGAAAAGGAGTGCCTGGGCCTTTGACCGGTGTGGTTAAGTTTCACGATTATGTCTACGGACTTCCTCAATTCACCGTCGAGACCGACCATCGCCCGCTGGTCAATATAATACAGAAAGACTTTTTTTTAAAATATATTTTATTCAAGATTTTTGGCCAAACATAACAGTACGTAGTGTTTCTCTTACACAACAATAAAGCAATATAAATAACAGTGGCCAGTTTTAAACAAATAAATAAATAATATATAAACAAAAACAAAAACAAAACTGAATGGCAACTGCCTTGTCCAAAATAGATACTCTCCAAAAATACAATCCAACAATCCAATATACAATCACCTATAACAACTACCTATACATATTATACATATACAATAACATCTCTGAGAGTCCGTCTGATTCCCCCCCCCCCTTCCTCCCCCCCCCCCCTCCCCCCTGGGTTGCTGCTGTTGTCTACTTCTTTTCCATTCCCTCTATCTTTCTGTGAGGTAATCGACGAACGGTTGCCACCGCCTGGTGAACCCCTGAGCCGATCCCCTTGGGACGAACTTAATCCGGTCTAACTTTATAAACCCTGCCATGTCGTTTATCCAGGTCTCCACATCCGGGGGTTTGGCTTCCTTCCACATTAACAATATCCTGTGCCGGGCTACGAGGGACGCAAAGGCCAACACGCCAGCCTCTCTCGCCTCCTGCACTCCCGGCTCTTCTGCAACCCCAAATATAGCTAACCCCCAGCTTGGTTCGACCCGGACCCCCACCACCTTCGAAAGCACCTTTGCCACCCCCACCCAGAACCCCTGTAGTGCCGGGCATGACCAGAACATGTGGGTGTGATTCGCTGGGCCTCTCAAGCATCTCGCACACCTATCCTCTACCCCAAAAAATTTACTAAGCCGTGCTCCAGTCATATGCGCCCTGTGTAACACCTTAAATTGTATCAGGCTTAGCCTGGCACACGAGGACGATGAGTTTACCCTACGGAGGGCATCAGCCCACAGCCCCTCCTCATTCTCCTCCCCCAGTTCTTCTTCCCATTTCCCTTTCAGCTCATCTACCATTATCTCCCCCTCGTCCCTCAGTTCCCTGTATATGTCCGACACCTTACCATCCCCCACCCATGTCTCTGAGATCACTCTATCCTGCACCTCCTGCTCGGGAGCTGCGGGAATTCCCTCACCTGTTGCCTCGCAAAAGCCCTCAATTGCATGTACCGAAATGCATTCCCTTGGGGCAACCCATATTTTTCGGTCAGCGCTCCCAGACTCGCAAACGTCCCATCTACAAACAGATCTCTCAGTTGTACTACCCCAGCTCTTTGCCATGCTCCAAATCCCCCATCCATTCTCCCCGGAACGAACCTATGATTGTTTCTTATCGGGGACCGCACCGAAGCTCCCGTCCTTCCCCTATGCCGTCTCCACTGCCCCCAAATTTTCAATGTAGCCACCACCACCGGGCTTGTGGTGTATTTCTTTGGTGAGAACGGCAACGGTGCCGTCACCATTGCTTGTAGGCTAGTCCCCCTGCAGGACGCCCTCTCCAATCTCTTCCACGCCGCTCCCTCCCCTTCTCCCATCCACTTACACACCATTGAAACATTGGCGGCCCAGTAGTACTCACTTAGGCTCGGTAGTGCCAGCCCCCCCCTGTCCCTACTACGCTGCAAGAATCCCCTCCTCACTCTCGGGGTCTTCCCAGCCCACACAAAACCCATAATACTCTTCTCGATTCTTTTGAAAAAAGCCTTCGTGATCACCACCGGGAGGCACTGAAACACAAAAAGGAATCTCGGGAGGACCACCATTTTAACCGCCTGCACCCTACCTGCCAATGACAGGGACACTATGTCCCATCTCTTAAAGTCCTCCTCCATCTGTTCCACCAACCGCGTAAAATTAAGCCTGTGTAATGTACCCCAATTCTTGGCTATCTGGATCCCCAAGTACCGGAAGTCCCTTGTTACCTTCCTCAACGGTAAATCCTCTATCTCTCTGCTCTGCTCCCCTGGATGCACCACAAACAACTCACTTTTCCCCATGTTCAGTTTATACCCTGAAAAATCCCCAAACTCCCCAAGTATCCGCATTATCTCTGGCATCCCCTCCGCCGGGTCCGCCACATATAGCAACAAATCATCCGCATACAGAGATACCCGGTGTTCTTCTCCCTCCCTGAGTACTCCCCTCCACTTCCTGGAACCCCTCAATGCTATGGCCAGGGGTTCAATCGCCAGTGCAAACAATAACGGGGACAGAGGACATCCCTGCCTCGTCCCACTATGGAGCCGAAAATAGTCAGACCCCCGTCCATTCGTGACCATGCTCGCCATCGGGGCCCTATACAGCAACTGTACCCACCTGATATACCCATCCCCAAAACCAAATCTCCTCAGCACCTCCCACAAATAATCCCACTCCACTCTATCAAATGCTTTCTCGGCATCCATCGCCACCACTATCTCCGCTTCCCCCTCTGGTGGGGGCATCATCATTACCCCTAGCAGCCTCTGTATATTTGTATTCAGCTGTCTCCCCTTCACAAACCCAGTTTGGTCCTCATGAACCACCCCCGGGACACAATCCTCTATCCTCATTGCCATTACCTTGGTCAGAATCTTAGCGTCCACATTCAGGAGGGAAATGGGCCTGCAGGACCCGCATTGCAGCGGGTCTTTTTCCTTCTTTAGGAGGAGCGATATCGTTGCCTCTGACATAGTCGGGGGCAGCTGCCCCCTTTCCCTCGCCTCATTAAAGGTTCTCATCAGTAGCGGGGCCAGCAAGTCCATATATTTCCGATAGAATTCAACTGGGAATCCGTCTGGTCCCGGGGCCTTCCCCGCCTGCATGCTCCCAATCCCTTTCACTACTTCCTCCGTCTCAATCTGTGCTCCCAGCCCCACTCTCTCCTGTTCCTCCACCTTAGGAAATTCCAGCTGATCCAGAAAGCACATCATTCTCTCCTTCCCATCCGGGGGCTGAGCTTCATATAATCTTTCGTAAAATGCCTTGAACACTCCATTCACTCTCTCCGCTCCCCGCTCCATCTCTCCCTCCTCATCTCTCACCCCCCCTATCTCCCTCGCTGCTCCCCTTTTCCTCAGTTGGTGGGCCAGCAACCTGCTCGCCTTCTCCCCGTATTCGTACTGTACACCCTGTGCCTTCCTCCATTGTGCCTCTGTATTACCCGTAGTCAACAAGTCAAATTCTACATGTAGCCTTTGCCTTTCCCTGTACAGTCCCTCCTCCGGTGCCTCCGCATATTGTCTGTCCACCCTCAGAAGTTCTTTCAACAACCGCTCCCTTTCCCTACCCTCCTGCTTTCCTTTATGTGCCCTAATAGATATCAGCTCCCCTCTAACCACCGCCTTCAACGCCTCCCAGACCACTCCCACCTGGACCTCCCCATTGTCATTGAGTTCCAAGTACCTTTCAATACACCCCCTCACCCTTAAACACACCCCCTCATCTGCCAATAATCCCATGTCCATTCTCCAGGGTGGACGCTGTTGTTTTTCTTCCCCTATCTCCAGGTCCACCCAATGTGGAGCATGATCCGAAATGGCTATAGCCGTGTACTCCGTCCCCGTCACCTTTGGGATCAGTGCCCTTCCCAAAACAAAAAAATCTATTCGTGAATAAACTTTGTGGACACAGGAGAAAAACGAAAACTCCTTACTCCTAGGTCTACTAAATCTCCAGGGGTCTACTCCTCCCATCTGCTCCATAAAGTCCTTAAGCACCCTAGCTGCAGCCGGCTTCCTTCCGGTCCTGGACCTCGATCTGTCCAGCCCTGGGTGCAGCACCGTATTAAAGTCTCCACCCATTACCAACTTCCCCACTTCTAGGTCCGGGATTCGTCCTAACATACGCCTCATAAAGTTGGCATCATCCCAGTTCGGGGCATACACGTTCACCAATACCACCGCCTCCCCTTGCAGTTTGCCACTCACCATCACGTATCTGCCCCCACTATCCGCCACTATAGTCTTTGCCTCAAACATTACCCGCTTCCCCACTAGTATGGCCACCCCCCTGTTTTTTGCGTCTAGCCCCGAATGAAACACCTGCCCCACCCATCCTTTGCGTAGTCTGACCTGGTCTATCAGCTTCAGATGCGTCTCCTGAAGCATAACCACATCTGCCTTAAGTTTCTTTAGGTGTGCGAGTACCCGTGCCCTCTTAATCGGCCCGTTCAGCCCTCTCACATTCCACGTGATCAACCGGGTTGGGGGGCTCTTTACCCCCCCCCTTGACGACTAGCCATCTCCTTTTTCAATCCAGCTCCTCACCCGGTTCCCACGTAGCCGTATCTCCCCCAAGCGGCGCCCCCCCCGCCCCGACCACCCCCCCCATACCAGCTCCCCCTTCTCCCCAGCAGCAGCAACCCAGTTAACCCCCCCCCCCCCGCTAGATCCCAAGCTAGCGTAATTGCACCCCCCATGTTGCTCCCAGAAGTCAGCAAACTCTGGCCGACCTCGGCTTCCCCCCGTGACCTCGGCTCACACTGTGCGAGGCCCCCTCCTTCCTGCTTCCCTGTTCCCGCCGTGATTACCATAGCGCGGGAACAAAGCCTGCACTTCCCTTCTGGCCCCGCCCCCAATGGCCGGCGCCCTCAGCTCCTCATCCTCCCTCCCCCCCCTCCCCCACAACATGGGGAAGAGAGAAAAGTTACAGGGTCGCAGGATTAACAACTTGGGAAGTCATCTCTTCCCCCTTTTCCCCCCCTTCATCCCACATATTCACCCCCCCCCACTTTGTCCCAAACGTTCTTTTTCTGGCCCGCTCACTCCAGTTTCTCCTCGACAATAAATGTCCACACCTCATCTGCCGTTTCAAAGTAGTGGTGTTTCCCTTGATGTGTGACCCACAGTCTTGCCGGTTGCAGCATTCCAAATTTAATCTTCCGTTTGTGCAGCACCGCCTTGGCCCGATTAAAGCTTGCCCTCCTTCTCGCCACCTCCGCACTCCAATCTTGATACACGCGGATCACCACGTTCTCCCACCTACTGTTCCGAGTTTTCTTGGCCCATCTGAGGACCATCTCTCTGTCCTTATATCGGAGAAATCTCACAACTATTGCTCGAGGAATTTCTCCAGCCCTCGGTCTTCGCGCCATAGCTCGATAGGCTCCTTCCACCTCCAGCGGACCCGTCGGGGCCTCCGATCCCATTAACGAGTGCAGCATCGTGCTCACATATGCCCCGACGTCCGCCCCTTCTACACCTTCGGGGAGACCAAGAATCCTTAAATTCTTCCTCCTCGCATTATTCTCCAGCACCTCCAGCCTTTCCACACACCTTTTGTGTTGTGCCTCGTGCATCTCCGTCTTCACCACCAGGCCCTGTATGTCGTCCTCATTCTCAGCAGCCTTTGCCTTCACGACCCGAAGCTCCCGCTCCTGGGTCTTTTGCTCCTCCTTTAGCCCTTCAATCGCCTGTAATATCGGGGCCAACAGCTCCTTCTTCATTTCCTTTTTGAGTTCTTCCACGCAACGCCGCAGGAACTCTTGTTGATCAGGGCCCCATATTAAACTGCCTCCTTCTGACGCCATCTTGCTTTGTGCCTGTCTTCCTGGCCGCTGCTCTAGAGGATTCACCGCAATCCGGCCACTTTCCTCTCTTTTTTCCATCCGTGTCCAGGGGGGATTCCCTTCTGGATTACTGCACAGTGTTTTTTGCCGTTAAAATTGCCGTTGGGGCTCCTATCAAGAGCCCAAAAGTCCGTTCCACCGGGAGCTACCGAAACGTGCGACTTAGCTGGTCATCGCCGCACCCGGAAGTCATAATACAGAAAGACTTAAACGACATGACGCCTCGCTTCCAGCGCATTCTTCTCAAGCTCCGGCGATACGACTTCCAGCTGGTATACACCCCGGGCAAAGACCTCATCATTGCTGACGCTCTCTCCAGGGCAGTCAACACTCCGTGTGACCCAGCGGGATTCATCTGCCAGGTTGACGCCCATGTGGCATTCACGGCCTCCAATCTACGTGCCACGGATGAAAGCCTCGTCCAAATTCGCCGCGAGACGGCGGCTGACCCATTGTTACAGCGTGTCATGCGCCACCTAACTGACGGGTGGCTCAAGGGCCAATGCCCTCAGTTCTATAACGTCAGAGATGATCTGGCGGTAGTAGACAGGGTTCTTCTGAAACTGGACCGCATTGTCATCCCGCATAGCATGCGCCAGCTCGTCCTAGAACAGCTACACGAGGGCCATCTTGGCGTGGAAACGTGCCGCCGACGGGCCCGAGAGGCAGTGTCCTGGCCCGGCATTAATGACGACATAGCCAACACAGTGCTCAACTGCCCCACTTGTCAGCGCTTCCAGCCGGCCCAACCACGTGAGACCCTGCAGCCCCATGAGTTGGTCACGTCACCTTGGACCAAGGTGGGCATCGACCTATTCCACGCGCTGGGTAGAGACTATGTCCTGATTGTGGACTATTTTTCAAACTACCCGGAGGTGGTACGGTTGCACGACATCACATCGTCTGCAGTCATCCGTGCCTGTAAGGACACCTTTGCTCGACACGGCATCCCACTCACGGTCATGTCGTACAGTGGCCCCTGCTTCACAAGCCAGGAATGGTCCAACTTTGCCAGGCGGTACAATTTTGCCCATGTGACATCCAGTCCCCTGTACCCCCAATCCAATGGCAAAGCGGAGAAGGGCGTCCACATAGTCAAACGGCTCCTCTGCAAGGCTGCCGATGCTGGGTCCGATTTCTACTTCGCCTTGCTGGCCTATCGCTCGGCCCCACTGTCCACTGGCCTGTCACCAGCCCAGCTGCTCATGGGTCATACCCTGAGGACGACGGTGCCGTCCATTCATGTCCCAGACCTCGACCACGTTCCGGTCCTTCGCCGGATGCAGCTGTCGTGCACAGCACAAGGCGGCTCATGACGCCCGTGCAGCTGATCTCCCTGCTCTGGCTCCAGATGACAACATCCGCATCCAACTTCCGGATGGTGGCTGGTCTGCAACTGCTGTGGTCCTTTGGCAGGTGGCCCCCTGCTCGTTCCTGGTTTGTCTACCGGATGGCTCCATTCTGCGCCTCAATCGACGCGCCCTTCGTCTCGTTCCGCGCTCGCTATGTGAATCTCCACTGTTGCCTCGGCCTCCTGCTGACCCTGAACTGCACTATGCAGAGATTCTGGCCACTCTGCATCCTCCTGACTCGGACGCAGTCCAGCCCGCTCCTCAGCCGGCGGCTCCCAACCCACCCTTGAGGCGGTCAACCAGAATTTGTCGCCCACCTCAGAGACTTGATTTGTGAACTTTGTGGACTTATGGACTTTCTGATTTGTTCTGTTCTTCCGTTTAATCGTTTACGTGGTTTGTATATAGTGTTCATCTCGTTATTCTTGTGACACACTGTTTTTCTGCACCAGGCACCTTCCCATGTAAATAGCTTAGTTTTCATGTACATAGTCCTGTAAATATTTCACACACACGTAGTCAGGGTCATTCACCATACACTATTTATTGCCACGCAGGTACATTTTTTATATAAGGGGGGGATGTCATAATATACACCAGTATATCATGCTGCAGACACACACTGATGGACACACAATGGGACCAATCAACACACACAACACCGCAGCCAATCACCAGTTAGAGCACACGCACTATAAAGACAGGGGGCATCAGAGTTCCCGCTCATTCGAGGTGCAGCTAGCTAGGAGGACAGAGCTCCCAGCCTGCAACACAGACATTCACCATGTGCTGAGTGCATCGACTGGTTAGGACAAGGCAAAGGTCTTTAGTTAAAGCTGGTATTGTGTAAACCCACAGTCAGAGTATGTTAAACAGTTAATGATTAAATACAATAGTGTTGCACTATTTCAAGTGTTGGTGACCTGTATGTGTTCCATGGATCCAGAACACCCAACACATCACAAGAGGAAACTTAGAAAGGAAATTAGGAGAGCAAAAAGGGGACATGAAAGGATACTGACCGGTAAAAGAAAGGAAATCCAAGTTGTTTTAAAAGTACATTGCGAGGAAAGGGATAGGCAGCTGGTGGCCAACCTAAGAAGGCTGCTCAACGTGATTATGATGCCCCCAGAGAGTAGGGAGGTAGAGATAGTCGTAGCCATGGATGCTGAAAAGGCTTTTGACCGGGTCAAGTGGGATTATCTATGGGAGGTACTAGGACGGTTCGGGTTCGGGGCGGGGTTCATCGACTGGGTTAGGCTATTGTATCAGGCCCCGGAGGCGAGTGTAAGGACGAACAGGATGACATCGGACTACTTTAGACTGCACCGTGGGACAAGACAGGGCTGCCCTCTCTCCCCACTGCTGTTTGCGCTGGCCACAGAGCCGCTGGCAATTGCACTGAGAGCTTCTAGGGGCTGGAAAGGTCTGGTCCGGGGGGGTGTGGAACATAGAGTCTCGTTAGACGCAGATGATCTGCTGTTATATGTATCGGACCCAATGGTGGGGATGGACGGTATTATGGCAACCCCGAGGGAATTTGGCCGGTTCTCCGGATACAAACTGAACATGGCTAAGAGCGAGTTGTTTGTAATTCAGGCGAGGGGGCAGGAGAGTAGGCTGAAGGGGTTGCCGTTCAGGCTAGTGGGGGAGAGTTTCTGATATGTGGGGATTCAGGTGGCACGGGACTGGGGCAGGTTGGAGAAGCTCAACCTGTCCCGACTGGTGGAACGAGTGAGGGAGGAGGTCCGGAGGTGGGATGCGCTCCCGCTGTCATTGGCGGGGAGGGTGCAGACTGTTAAGGTGACGATTCTCCGGCGGTCCTTGTTTGTTTTTCAGTGTCTCCCCATCTTTATCCCGCGGTCCTTCCTTAAGAGGCTGAATGAAATTATTCTGGGATTTGTATGGGCAGGGAAGTCCCCGTGGGTGAAGAGGGCGATGCTTGAAAGGAACAGAGACGAAGGGGGGCTGGCGTTGCTGAATTCCACCAACTATTACTGGGCGGCCAACATAGCGACGATAAGGGAATGGATGGTGGGTGCGGGGTCGGTTTGGGAGCGGGTGGAGGCTGCTTTGTGCAGGGGCTCTAGCTTAGCAGCCCTGGTCACGGCGCCTCTGCCGCTTCCGCCGGCACGGTACTCCACCAGCCCGATAGTAGTGACGGTTCTTCGCATCTGGGGCCAATGGAGGAGGCATGTAGGGGAGGTAAGAGCATCGGTGTGGATCCCAATCTGCGGCAATCACCGATTTGCCCCGGGGAACATGGACGGTATATCGACTGTGGAGGATGGCGGGGATTGTGAGGATGGGGGATCTGTTCCTGGAAGGGAGCTTTCCGAGCAGGAGGGCGCTGGAGGTGAAGTTTGGGCTGGCGAGGGGGAACGACTTTCGATACTTACAGGTGCGGGATTTTGTACGCAGACTGGTGCCGTCCTTCCCACGTCTCCCGCTGAAGGGGAGGCAGGACAGGGTAGTTTCTAGGGGAGAGATGGGAGAGGGTAGAGTCTCAGACGTCTACAAGGAACTAATGGGAGCTGAGGATACGCAGACCGAGGACCTGAAGCTTAAGTGGGAGGAGGAGCTCGGGGGGGTGGGGGGGGGGGGGGGGGGGGGGGGTGGGGAGAGAGAGCTGGAGGACGGTATCTGGGCAGAAGCCCTGAGCAGAGTAAACACAACCGCAACCTGCGCCAGGCTCAGCCTGATCCAGTTTAAGGTCGTGCACCAGGCCCACATGACGGTGGCCCGGATGAGCAAATTCTTCGGGCTGGAGGACAAGTGTGCTAGATGCGCCGGAGGGCCGGCAAACCATGGACACATGTTCTGGTCGTGCCCTAAACTCAGGGGGTACTGGCAGGGATTCGCAGATGTCATGTCCCGGGTATTGAAAACTGGGGTGGTAATGAGCCCTGAGGTGGCAATCTTTGGGTTTCGGAGGACCCGGGAGTCCAGGAAGAGAGAGAGGCCGACGTTCTGGCCTTTGCTTCCCTGGTAGCCCGGCGACGAATACTGTTAGCATGGAGGGACTCAAAGCCCCCGAGGGCTGAGGTATGGTTATCGGACATGGCGAGCTCTCTTGGCCTCGAGAAAGTCAAGTTCGCCTTGAGAGGTTCGCCCGAAGGTGGCAGCCATTTATGAACTTCTTCGCAGAGGAGTAAGCGTCAGCAGGGGGGGGGGGGGGGCTAGGGTAGAATTGAGTAGAGTAGGAGGATATTGAGGCAGGTCCTTGCGTGAACAGAGCCATGGTTTGCACTATGTTTAATCTGTGTCTTGACTTCTTTTTTTTGTACTGTACAATGTCACTTTTTCTATATGCCTAAAATACCTCAATAAAATTGTTTGTTAAAAAAAAGAGTAAAGGGACAACAGGGGCAGCTCGGTGACGCAGTAGTTATCACTACTGCCTCACGGTGCCGAGGTCCCAGGTTCGATCCCGGCTCTGGGTCACTGTCCATAGAATTACATAGAATTTACAGTGCAGAAGGAGGCCATTCGGCCCATCAAGTCTGCACCGGCTCTTGGAAAGAGCACCCTACCCAAGTCCACACCTCCAACCTATCCCCATAACCCAGTAACCCCACCCACCACTAAGAGCAATTTTGGACACTAAGGGCAATTTAGCTTGGCCAATCCACCTAACCTGCACATCTTTGGACTGTGGGCGGAAACTCTATGATAGCAGGGGATTTTTAATTCCTCTCTGGCAACAGGAGAGGTGCCAGAGGACTGGAGGATAGTCAATGTGTTGTACCATTATTCAAGAAGGAAGAGAGGGATAAACCAGGAAACTACCGGCCAGTCAGTTTAACCTCAGTGGTGGGGAAACTATTGGAAGCAATTCTGAGAGTCAGAATTAATCTGCATTTGAAGAGGTAGAGGTTAATCAAGAATAGTCAGCATGGTTTTGTTAAGGGGAGGTCATGTCTCACCAACTTGATTGAATTTTTCGAAGAGGGAGCGGCACGGTTAGCACTGCTGTTTCATGGTGCTGAGCACATAAGAACATAAGAACGAGGAACAGGAGTAGGCCATCTCGCCCCTCGAGCCTGTTCCGCCCTTCAATAAGATCATAGCTGATCTTTTTGTGGACTCAGTTCTACTTACCCTGTTGCTCTTTCTAGCTTTAGTCTATTTGCTCTGTTTAGGTCACCTTTGCTCATGAGTCGCCAGGTATCTTTCTGATACCGCCACGTGGTTCAAGTTCAGGTTATGATTAATAATACAGCACACCGCTTAGTAAGGATTAAAACAACGGTCATTTATTATATACAACAAGCAATATTAATACCCTAATACTACTATTTATATAATAAACCTATCACTACTGGCCAATACTTAACTTAGGAAGAGCCCACCAGGTCAGGGAAACGAATGGCTTGTCCAATCAAATCTGGCCCGCGGGATTCAAAAGGCTGCTACAGGTCGGTGGCTAGGTGTCTCTACCGGGTAGCGATCGTTGGATTCAAACTTACGATACACGGTGGCTGGTCTTGCGAAGGTCTCGAGCAGGCGAAGATGAGAGAGAGAGATCTGAACTTGGACCTTCACTTTTATAGGGCCCAGAGGCTTCCCGCCTCCCGGGGCGGCCCTTGACCCTGAGTCCCAAGTGATTGGATTCTGTCCCCATTTTCTGGGGTCGATGTGTCCAATGGTGAGGCGATTCCTCGATCGGGGGGTGGTCGCTCACCTGTCTTTGTTTCGGCCACTGCAGGCGCCGACAGGTCTGGCCCGGTATTCAATTGCTAATATGTTGCAATTGTTCCCGGGGATAGCCGATTTAACTGTGAATGTCTGAGTAGATTAGGTGTAAACAATCCTGAATGAAACTGCGGATACCTGGGTTGATGGGCTGTTGCTCGCCCTGAGTATCGATCTGGGCTACGTTCCCAGAGCTGAAGCTGCAAACCTGTCTGCAGCTGCCTGCTTGTGTCTTAGAACATAGAACATAGAACAATACAGCGCAGTACAGGCCCTTCGGCCCACGATGTTGCACCGAAACAAAAGCCATCTAACCTACACTATACCATTATCATCCATATGTTTATCCAATAAACTTTTAAATGCCCTTAAATGCTCTTCTTGGCTGCTTTTCCCAGCAGTCTTTCGGTTTAGCCATTTTAAACTGGGTTTTGGCCAGATTAATCGGAACGCAGTCATTTTACATGGCTACAACCTGCCCACTTACCATAATCCTTAATTCCTTTACTGTCATCTATCTATCTTTACCTTAAAAACATTCAACGAGGTAGCCTCAACAGCTTCACTGGGCCGGGAATTCCACAGATTCACAACCCTTTGGGTGAAGAAGTTCCTCAACTCTGTCCTAAATCTGCTCCCCCTTATTTTGAGGCTAGTTTCACTCGCCAGTGGAAACAACCTCCCTGCTTCTATCTTATCAATTCCCTTCATAATTTTATATGTTTCTATAAGATCCCTCTCATTCTTCTAAATCCCAATGAGTATAATCCCAGTCTACTCTGTTTCTCCTCATAAGCTAATGTTCTCAACTCCAGAATCAACCTAGTGAATCTCCTCTACACTCCCTCCAGTGCCAGTACATCCTTTCTCAAGTGAGGGGACCAGAACTGTACACAGTGATTTATTATGTTGTAGGTGTAACATAAGCAGCTTCCTTGTGGTGCACTTGACAAAGGAAGGTTCAGACGTGGAGATAACTTCAACACGTTTATTAATCTATTTACACTTCTATTACTCGGGTCCGACACTACTGCTAATCCTACTATAGCTACCCAGACTGACTAACCAGTTGCTGCAATCCACGTGGTGGGTGTAATATTGAATCAACCCTGTGTCTTTACTCACTGACTGTCTCCACTGGAAAGAGGCAGATCATGTGTGTGGTGTCCTTTATATATGGGTTGGTGTAATGCCCCCCTGTGGTCGTGTCACCTCCGTGTGTATCGTGAATGTCCATTGGTCGCCTCTTATCTAGCTTATCTATTGGTTGAGTGTGTGTGTGTGATGTTTCTGGTGCTCCCTCTAGTGTCTGTCTAGCTTACATGTATTTACATTGATGCACATCACCACATCCCCCTTTTTTATATGTTACATATTTTCTGTACACTTTAAGAAAATTGAACAAAAAACAGGTTGATACGTTAAGGTATATACAAGTCATGAGAACAGTGATTAAACAATAACTCCAAATCATTCGTGTGAGTCCAAAAACCATCAATCATCACGGTCAAATGTCTCTCTTGGTTATGAACACCATCAACGTCCCTGTGTCACAGGAACCAAGAAGTGGTCAAATCACTTCGCTGTCTGATTTGGAGTCCCTTTCTTTTTCCGATGTTTGTGGTGGTGCTGTCGGATGGCATCTTGTAGCTGATAGGTCGTTGACATTGAAGAGGTACCATCAACAGTATAATTCGAGGTCATGGATGTGCCATATGTTGAAGTTGGATAAGACTGTACATACTGGTTCTGGCCACATGCTGTGCAGGAAGGGTGATCCTGCTGAGAACCGTTGAAGCATGTCGAATTGGAGACAGAATTGCTGCTGGAATAAATACCTGGTGATGGTGTGGAACTAGAACCTTGCATCTGATAGGAATATGCTGTCTGGCCAGGCTGGGGTGCAGCAAATCCTGGGCAGTAACTAAGGCATCCAGTCTGTAGTGCAGATTGCGCTGGCGGTAGTCCTCCTTCGGTCTTGATTCCATTAGTGGGCAATCCGCAGTGCTGGCCTGTTTGAGAATATGCTGCATCGACTGCTGGCTGCTGCAGGCCTGAATACTGGGTTTGTCCAGCATGAGCTGTCATTGGCTGCACTGTCGGTGTGGACCAAATGTGTGGACATAGCTGTGGTGAATATTGGTGTATTCCTCTTGGACTGTAGCTGCTGCTTGTTATTGCTGACCCAGTGTGATTGTCACGTGATCCATCTCCTCTCGTTGTGGTATCTGCTGTCACCCTGAGCGTGCCATCACTGAGGTTGCAGCACTCCCTGGCTGGAGTAAAGTCTGGCTTACGTGAATCAGAGTCGGCGTTTGGTTGCTCCCCAGCTGGAGTCTGGTCTGTTTTAACTGAGTCAGTGCTGGTTTGTTGATGCTCCCCGACCGGAGTCTTAGCAGGTTCACTGGAGTCAGCTGAGATTTCTTGAAGCTGCACGTCTGGAGTCGGAACATGCAGGAATGCATTGACTAGTGGAGAGGTTCGAGCGAATGAGGGTGGAAGTATTGTGGTGTCACCGGAGTCATCAGTGGTCTCACAGTGATCGTCGAGTGCCTCTGTACACACTAGCTGAGGCCTGTGACTTTGCGCATCTTGCATGGGAAGTGGGATGCTGTCGTCACTCGTCTCACATACCGTGGGTAGAGCCTCAGTAGCTGCTTGTTGTTCACTAGGGTTGGGTAAATTGTCAGAGTCTTCATCTGGTGGCGCAAACAATGTGGGTGGGCTGTCATTGTCTTGCTGTTGTCCTTCATTTGGGCTTGGACTGTCATCGTCGCTTTATTCTTCACTGTAGCATGATAGACCGCCATGGTCGTCCTGCTGTGCACTGGAGCGTGGTAGACTGTTATAGTCTTCTTGCTGTTTACTTGAGCATGGCAGAATTGCATCGCCTGCTGCTAGTTGGTCAGAGGAGGTTGCTAGACCCTCATGGTCTTGTTCCTGCAAGGACTGCGCATCGGAGTCTTGCGTTTCTTCTATCATGGAATCGGTCCACGAGCTCGCTGCGGAGGCTTGTGACACTGGAGTCACTTCTTGTTCATGCAAGGACTGCGGTGTGGAGTCTTGCGTGTCTTCTTTCGTAGAGTCGGGAACCCTGAGCGGGGCGTGGACCATGCTCTGTGTGGCAGCAGGCCGCTCTCTGTGGGCTTGTACCGCTCTCTGTCTCTTGGTTTCAGGCTGCAGCATCATCCTGCACTCACGAGTTGGGATGTCATATCTGCTGGGCTGAAGATCCTCAAATCCGAAGAACGAATCCGCGTCTGCGTCGGATTCAATACGGGGGTCGCCAATGTGCAACATGTCCAGTTGTGGTTCGGATTTGGTACTGGGGTAGCCTCCCAAGGTGAAAGGTTCGTCCGAGTCGTAGTCTTCTAGGACCATATCATCACTGTTTGCGCCGGAGCTGGCATTGGGCTCGCGAGGTCCAGAGAAAATGTAACAGTCAGTATCGAAGTATTCAAGGTCGGAATCATCGGTTTGGGCGTCGGTAACTGCTTGTTGCAGGGTTCTTCGGAGGGTAATTTCATTCCCTGGTTCAATGTGAGGCATTGTGCTGTCATTCCAGGTGAAGGAAGGATGTTTTACGGCTTTAAAAGATTTTTTCTTTGATTTGGGACGTTTCCCCTTTAAATGGGCATGGTCCAGAGCCTCTGATGTCATGACGCATGTGACGTAGCGCGTAGGAAGTGATTGCGCATGCGCAGATTGCAGTTCCTTTACCGATGGCCGTTTTCGCGATTGCGCTTGCGCTAACGAACCTTCCCGTTCTGCGCGCTTCTCGCGCAACTGCGCAAGTGCAGTCCCTTTAGAAAGATGGCCGCTGATCAAAATTGTTCTCTGCTCTGGGATCTGGGCCTCGAGGTGAGTACTGGCGCTTCTCTTACCTTTCCTTGCTGGTTGGAGTGTGTTTTCCTCACAGTATTTGCCGAATTTGTCCAGGACTGCCTGGAAGTCGCTCCTGTTTTGCCCTTTGGAGAACTTGAATTTTTTTAAGATTTCTTCTGCTCTGGCACCGGCGATGGTGAGGAGAAGCTCTGTCTTTTCAGGATCGGCCACTTCTTCTAGTTCGGCTGCGACCAGGAAGATTTCAAATATTTGCCAGAATGCCCACCAGTTTTCGCGGAGATCTCCGTGGCACTGGAGCTGCTGCGGAACCGGGATCTCGAACAACTTGCCTGGGTAGCGTTGCTGGTTGTCACTGTACGCTGAGGTATAGCTATGTGGATTGAAACAGTTCACTCCTGGCACCATGATTTGTTATGTTGTAGGTGTAGCATAAGCGGCTTCCTTGTGGTGCACTTGACAAAGGAAGGTTCAGACGTGGAGATCATAGATTATCATAGAGTTTACAGTGCAGAAGGAGGCCATTCGGCCCATCGTGTCTACACCAGCCCTTGGAAAGAGCACCCTACCCAAGGTCAACACCTCCACCCTATCCCCATAACCCAGTAACCCCACCCAACACTAAGGTAACTTCAACATGTTTATTAAACTATTTACGCTTCTATTACTCGGGTTTGACACTACTGCTAATCCTACTATAGCTACCCAAACTTACTAACCAGTTGCTGCAATCCACGTGGTGGGTGTAATATTGAATCAACCCTGTGTCTCTACTCACTGACTGTCTCCACTGGAAAGAGGCAGATCATGTGTGTGGTGTCCTTTATATATGGGTTGGTGTAATACCCCCCTGTGGTTATGTAACCTCTGTGTGTATCGTGAATGTCCATTGGTCATGTCCTATCTACCTGATCTATTGGTTGAGTGTGTGTGTGATGTCTTTGGTGCTCCCTCTAGTGTCTAGCTAGCCTACATGTATTTACATTGATGCACATCACCACACACAGTACTCCAGGTGTAGCCTCACCAGCACCCTATACAGCTGCAACGTAACCCCCCTGTTTTTAAACTCCATCCCTCTCACAATGAAGGACAAAATTTCATTTACCTTCTTTTTTTTAAAAATATGTTTTATTGAAATTTTTTTCCCAAACAACAATTTTTCCCCTCTTACAAAGCAAACGCAACAATACCAATACAGAAATTTTTAACAATACACAAGTAACAAAACCCCTTTATCTTTGACCTAAACTAAACTAAACCCCCCCCCCTCCCCCCCTCCCCCCCCCCCCCTTCCCCCTGGGTTGCTGCTGCTGGTCATCTGTCTTCCCTCTAACGTTCCCCTAGGTAGTCGAGAAATGGCTGCCACCGCCTGGTGAACCCTTGAGCCGATCCTCTCAGGGCAAACTTTATCTTCTCCAGTTTAATGAACCCCGCCATATCATTTACCCAGGCCTCCAGTCCGGGGGGTTTCGCCTCCTTCCACATGAGTAGGATCCTGCGCCGGGCTACTAGGGACGCAAAGGCCACAACGTCGGCCTCTTTCGCCTCCTGCACTCCCGGCTCTTCCGCAACTCCAAATAGAGCTAACCCCCAGCCTGGTTTGACCCGGGCCTTCACCACCCGCGAAATCCCTCATCTCTAGGTAAATCTCTGACACCTTGCCCTCTCCGACCCACACCCCTGAAAGCACCCTGTCCTGTATCCCCTGTGTCGGGAGCAACGGAAATTCCCTCACCTGTTGTCTAGTAAATGCCCTCACCTGCATATATCTCAAGAAATTTCCCCGGGGCAACTTATACTTTTCCTCCAATGCTCCCAAGCTTGCAAAAGTCCCATCTATAAATAAATCTCCCACCCTCCTAATTCCCAACTGGTACCAGCTCTGAAATCCTCCATCCATTCTTCCTGGGGCGAACCTATGGTTGTTCCTGATTGGGGATCCCACCAGGGCTCCCCGCACCCCTCTCTGTCGCCTCCACTGTCCCCAGATATTCAATGTTGCCGCCACCACCGGGTTCGTGGTAAACTTTTTAGGTGAGATTGGTAGCGGCGCCGTCACCAGCGCCTCTAAACTTGTCCCTTTACAGGACTTTCTCTCCAGTCTTTTCCACGCTGCTCCCTCACCCTCCATCGTCCATTTACGTATCATTGCCACATTGGCGGCCCAATAGTAATCACCCAATTTCGGTAGTGCCAATCCTCTTCTGTCCCTACTACGCTGAAGGAACCCCCTCCTTACTCTCGGAACTTTCCCTGCCCACACGAAGCTCGTGATGCTCCTGTCTATTTTATTAAAAAAGGTCTTGGTGATTAGTATAGGGAGACATTGAAATACAAATAAGAACCTCGGGAGGACCATCATCTTAATTGCTTGCACCCTGCCCGCCAGCGATAGAGGCTGCATGACCCACCTCTTGAAGTCCTCCTCCATTTGTTCTACCAGCCGTGTCAGATTAAGTCTGTGCAAGGTTCCCCAGCTCCTAGCGATCTGAATCCCCAGGTATCGGAAGTTTCTTTCCACTTTCCTTAGAGGCAAGCCTTCTATCTCTCTACTCTGGTCCCCTGGATGTATCACAAATAATTCACTCTTCCCCATGTTTAGCCTATACCCCGAGAAATCCCCGAACCCCCTCAAAATTCGCATAACCTCTATCATCCCCCCCGCTGGGTCCGACACGTATAACAATAGGTCATCCGCGTATAACGAGACTCGGTGTTCTTCTCCCCCTCTAATCACCCCTCTCCATTTCCTGGAGTCTCTCAACGCCATGGCCACAGGTTCAATTGCCAACGCGAACAACAATGGAGACAGCGGGCATCCCTGTCTTGTTCCCCTATTTCGTCGGAAATACTCCGATCTATGTCGACCTGTAACTACGCTTGCCGTTGGAGCCCCATAAAGAAGTCTAACCCAGCTAATAAACCCGTTCCCAAACCCAAACCTCCTTAACACTTCCCATAAATACTCCCACTCCACCCTATCAAATGCCTTCTCTGCGTCCATTGCCGCCACTATCTCTGCCTCCCCCTCCACTGGGGGCATCATTATCACCCCTAATAGTCGTCGCACGTTAACATTCAGTTGTCTCCCTTTTACGAACCCTGTCTGGTCTTCATGCACCACCCCCGGGACGCAGTCCTCTATCCTCGATGCCAGTACCTTTGCCAACAATTTGGCGTCCACGTTCAATAATGAAATGGGTCTATAGGACCCGCACTGCAAAGGATCTTTATCCCTCTTCAAAATTAACGATATCGTCGCCTCCGACATCGTCGGGGGTAGAGTTCCCCCCTTTCCTGGCCTCATTGAACGTCCTCACCATCAACGTGGCCAACAAGTCCACATATTTTCTGTAATACTCCACCGAGAACCCGTCTGGTCCTGGGGCCTTCCCTGCTTGCATGCTTCCCAGTCCCTTAATAACCTCGTCCACCCCAATCGGTGCCCCCAGGCCTACCACCCCCCGCTCCTCCACTTTCGGGAACCTCAATTGGTCCAGGAACTGCCGCATCCCCTCCTCTCCCTCTGGGGGTTGAGACCTATACAGTTCCTCATAGAAGGTCTTGAACACCTCATTTATCTTTCCTGCCCTTCGCACCGTGTCTCCCCTTTCGTCTCTAATTCCTCCTATCTCCCTCGCTGCTGCCCTCTTTCGCAATTGATGAGCCAACAGAAGACTAGCCTTTTCCCCATATTCATACCTCCTCCCTTGTGCCTTCCTCCGCAGTACCTCCTCCTTTCTGGTGGTCAGAAGGTCAAATTCCGTCTGGAGTCGTCTCCTCTCCCTGTACAATTCCTCCTCCGGGGTCTCTGCAAATTCCCTATCCACCCTTAAAATCTCCCCCAGTAATCTTTCCCTTTCCTTGGCCTCTGTTTTCCTTTTGTGGGCCCCAATGGAGACCAGCTCTCCTCTGACCACCGCTTTTAGTGCTTCCCATACCACTCCCACAGGGACCTCGCCGTCGTCATTGACCTCCAGGTATCTCTCAATACACCCCCGCACTCTTGCACATACTCCCTCATCCGCCATCAGTCCCACATCTAATCGCCAGAGTGTTCTCTGCTCCCTTTCCTCTCCTAATTCCAGGTCCACCCAATGTGGGGCATGATCCGAAACCGCTATGGCTGAGTACTCAGCTTCTTCCACCCTAGAGATCAACGACCTTCCCAAAACAAAAAAATCTATCCGGGAGTACACTTTATGGACATGGGAGAAGAAGGAAAACTCCCTAGCCCTAGGTCTAAGAAATCGCCATGGATCCACTCCTCCCATTTGGTCCATAAACCCCTTAAGTACCTTGGCCGCTGCCGGCCTTCTTCCGGTCCTTGAGCTGGATCTATCTAGCCCCGGGTCCAGCACCGTATTAAAGTCCCCTCCTAAAATCAAGTTTCCTGCCTCCAGGTCCGGTATACGCCCCAGCATCCGTCTCATAAATCCCGCATTGTCCCAGTTTGGGGCATACACATTAACCAACACGACCTCCATTCCCTCCAGCCTGCCACTCACCATTACATATCTACCTCCGCTATCTGCTACGATGTTCTTTGCTTCAAATGCTACCCGTTTCCCCACCAAAATGGCCACCCCTCTATTCTTTGCGTCCAGTCCTGAGTGGAACACTTGTCCACCCCATCCTTTCCTTAGCCTAACTTGGTCCGCCACCTTTAGGTGCGTCTCTTGGAGCATAACCACGTCTGCCCTTAGTCCTTTCAAATGCGCGAGCACTCGGGCCCTTTTTATCGGTCTGTTCAGGCCTCTCACGTTCCACGTGATCAGCCTCACTAGGGGGCTACCTGCCCCCCTCCCGTGTCGACTAGCCATTACCTTCTCTCGGCCAGTCCCATATCCCGCCTCCGCGCTCCCGCTCGCTTCCCCAGCGTCGCACACCATCCCCGCCCACCCACTCTTTAGCCATTTCCTTTTGGATTTCCGCAGCAGCAACCCAGTTGTCCCCCCCCTCCCCCTCCCTCCCCCCCTCCCCGCTAGATCTCTTTCTAGCATGATTGCTCCCCCCATATTACTTCCGTAAGTCAGCTGACTTCAACTGACCCCGGCTACTCCTGCTCACTCCTCGACCCCCCCGTGTGGGGAACTCCCATCCGCCTTGCGCCTGTCTTCCCGCCTTATTCTTTCTGGCGCGGGAACATCCCTTTACCTGACCCGCCTCTTATGGCGCAGCTCCCTTTCCCCTTCCCCTCCCCTTCCCCATTCTCCAACTATGTCCCGTCTTTCCCCCCTCACCGGCGCCCACATTTCCCCAATGTCTCCCCCCTTCCCAATTTACTTCTCAATTAACTTCAACCATAACATTAACAATAACATTTCCTGCAGCATCAGTCCCTCAGTTCCGATCCAATTTCTCTTCTTTGATGAAGGTCCATGCTTCCTCCGCCGTCTCGAAATAATGGTGTCTCTCCTGATACGTGACCCATAGTCTTGCCGGCTGCAGCATCCCGAACTTCACCTTCCTTTTATGCAACACCTCTTTGGCTCGGTTGAAGTTCGCCCTCCTTCTCGCCATCTCCGCACTCCAATCCTGGTATACCCGTACCACTGCATTCTCCCATCTGCTACTCCGCACCTTTTTAGCCCATCTCAGGACCTCTTCTCTATCCTTAAGGTGGTAAAATCGCACGATTATCGCCCTGGGTGGTTCTCCCGCTTTTGGTCTTCTCGCCGGAATCCGATTTGCCCACTCCACCTCCAAGGGGCCCGTAGGGGCCTCAGCACCCATCAGTGAGCTCAGCATCGTACTTGCGTACGCTCCACAGTCCACTCCTTCCACACCCTCAGGGAGACCCAGTATCCGAAGGTTCTTCCTTCGCGCTCCATTTTCTAGGGCTTCGATCCTTTCAGTACACTTTTTATGAAGTGCCTCGTGCGTCTGTGTCTTATCCGCTAGGCCCAGGATCTCGTCCTCAATATCTGTCACCTTCTGCTCCACCACGCGGAGCTCTGTCTCCTGGGTCTTTAATGTCTCCTTGAGCCCCTCAATTGCCTGTAGCAACGGGGTCAGCACCTCCCTCTTCAGCAGCTCCACGCACCGTCTCACAATTTCATCCTGCTCAGGCCCCCATGTCGCTTGCGCTTTCTCCGCCATCTTGTACTTCTCTCTTTCTGACCCTTTGGTCGACGATTCCTCGCGCTGCAGCCGCCGCCGCTGGTTTTTTCCTCCTTCGTTTGGGGGGGACTCCCTTCTCACACACCCCACACCGGGTTGCGTCGTCGAAAAATTCCCCGTTGGGGCTCTTAAAAGAGCCCGAAGGTCCGTCGGAGCTGGAGCCGCCGAAGCGTGCGGCTAGCTAGGCATCACCGCAACCGGAAGTCCCTTCAGTGGCCTTGATGAGGTCTTTTCACAGTTGTTCCCTCTGCTGCTAGAATTCACCTTTGACAAAGGCCCTCAGGTCAGCTTGCAGCTTTAAGCTTGCCCTTCCCCCGCCTGCATGCTGGAAGAGGCCCTGTTTATCCTGCAGTTGCAGCCAAATCTTTTACTGTTTCTGCGTGTGTCTGGCAACCAAGAGACATACCATTTCTGGGGGACACTGCTGGGGGAATATTGCAGCCTTCTTCCCACACCGGGAAATGTCAAACAAATGCCATGGGGGCCCTGTAAAAGAGCCCAAAAGTCCGTTCCAAGCAGGAGCTGCCGAATATGCGACCTAGCTCTGCATAGCCGCACCCGGAAGTCCCATTTACCACCTTAATTACCTGCTGCACCTGGAAACCAACTTTTTGCGACTCATGCACAAGGACACCCAGGTCCCTCTGCACAGCAGCATGCTGCAATTTGTAACCATTTAAATACGAGTCCATTTTAAAAATAAATTAGAGTACCCAATTCATTTTTTCCAATTAAGTGGCCAATTCACCTACCCTGCACATATTTGGGTTGTGGGGGTGAAACCCACGCAAACACGGGGAGAATGTGCAAACACCACACAGGCAGTTAACCAGAGCCGGGATCGAACCTGGGACCGCAGCGCCGTGAGGCAGCACTGCTATTCATGATCCTGTTTGCAACCAGCAGTCAGTTGGGGGTTGGGGGGGGAATAGAAAAGGGGGGGATGGTTCCGGGTTGTGGCGATGCGGAGCTAAGCCGCGCGATTCGGCAGCTCCCGCGAAAACGGACTTTTGGGCCCGCTAACGGAGCCCCAACGGCACTTTTTTAAAAAACCAACCCGTGGGGAAGGAAGGAGAGAGTCCCCTACAGACCTGCATGGATTGGACCCGCAGCGAAACGGCAAAAAGAGCGGCCCTGGAGCAGCGGGAGAAGAAAGAAGAAAAAGAAGGAAAAAACAAAATGGCGGCGCCCACGGACAGAGAGGAGATGAAAGAGTTCATCAAGTGCTGCTTCGAGGAGCTGCGTAAGGAGATGGTGGCACCTATACTGGCAATGGTTGAAAGACTTGGAGCAACCCAGAAAGCCCAAGAGGTGAAGATCCAGGAGATCCAGGAAAAGGTGAGTGAGAACGACGACGAGCTCGTGGGCCTGGCGGAGAGAGTGGAGCGGCACGAGGCGCTGCACAGGACGTGGGCGGGAAGACTCGAAGACCTGGAGAATAGGTCGAGGAGAAACAACTTGAGGATCCTGGGTCTCCCAGAAGGAGTGGAGTGGGCCGATGCCGCGGCATATGTGGGCACAATGATCGGGACGCTGATGGGTGTGGAGGCCCCCCCCGAGATTGCTGGAGCTGGATGGGGCGCACCGAGTGCTAGCGAGGAAGCCCAACGTAAAAGCCGCCAAGGGCGATGGTGGTGAGATTTCACCGGTTTACGGACAGAGAGAGGGTCCTGAAATGGGCCAAGAAGGAACAGAGCAGCAAGTGGGACAATGCGGAGATCAGAATATACCCGGACTGGAGCGCGGAGGTCGCTAAGCGGAGAGCGGGTTTCAACCGGGCCAAAGCGGTGCTCCATCGGAAAGGGGTAAAATTTGGAATGTTGCAGCCAGCGCGACTGTGGGTTACACATAACGGCCAACATCACTACTTCGAAACGCCCGAAGAGGCGTGGACCTTTATACTAGCTGAAAAATTGGACTCTAATTGAGGGTTTGTGTGGGAGGGGGGTGTTTGAGGGTTGAAGTATGATGGTGGTTGTACATAGGGGGTCAACCACACGCAGGAAATGCTATGTGGGCTGGGGGAGAGGGACAAGGCCACGACAGGAGCTGCGCCATGGGAGGCGGGGCAGGCTTTGGGAAGCGCGGGGTTGTCTTTCCCGCGCGCGGCAAAAAAGGCGGGAAGGGGAACAAAGGAATGTACATTGATTGGGAGATTCCCACACGGGGGGGGTTAAAGGGATGGCGGGGGAAGCCGGGGTCAGCAGGTGTCAGCTGACTTACGGGAGGGATATGGGGGGAGCAAGAAAGCTAGACGGGGATCTAGCGGGGGGGGGGGGGGGAGAGGAGGGGGGGGAAGGGGGGGGGGGGAAAGGGTTGCTGCTGCACTGGCCGAAAGAGAACGGGACACAGACGAGGTGGCTGGGACGGGGGTCCCCCGGCTGGGGGACTGGAGAGTGAGGGAGACGCGGACAAGGGACTGGCCCAGAAAAGGAGATGGCTGAGGAGCCTGAATGGGCCAGTGAAGCGGGCTCGAGTGTTCGCGCACTTGAAGGGACTGAAGGTAGATGTGGCAATGCTCCAAGAGACACACCTGAAGGTGGCGGACCAGGTCAGGTTAAGAAAGGGATGGGTAGGACAGGTATTTCACTCGGGATTGGACGCAAAAAATAGAGGGGTGGCAATTCTGGTGGGAAAGCATGTGTCATTTGAGGCCAAGACTATCGTAGCGGATAATGGAGGGAGATATGTGATGGTGAGTGGTAGGTTGCAAGGGACGTGGGTGATGTTGATAAATGTATACGCCCCGAACTGGGACGATGCGGGATTTATGAAGCGCATGTTGGGGCGCATTCCGGACCTGGAGGTAGGAGGACTGATAATGGGAGGGGACTTCATTACGGGGCTGGACCCAGCACTGGACCGCTCCAGATCAAGGACGGGAAGGAGGCCGGCGGCGGCCAAGGTACTTAGGGGGTTTATGGATCAGATGGGGGGAGTGGACCCATGGAGGTTTGCAAGACCGCAGGCCAGGGAATTTTCTTTTTTCTCCCACGTGCATAAGGCTTACTCCCGGATAGATTTCTTTGTTCTGGGCAGGGCGCTCATCCCGAGAGTGGAGGGGACGGAGAATTCGGCCTTAGCCGTTTCGGACCATGCCCCGCACTGGGTGGAACTGGAGCTGGGAGAGGAGAGGGACCAACGCCCGCTGTGGCGGCTGGATGTGGGACTGCTGGCCGATGAGGTGGTGTGTGGGAAGGTGAGGGGGTGTATCGAAAGGTACTTGGAGGCCAACGACAACGGGGAGGTGCGGGTGGGGGTGGTATGGGAGGCGTTGAAGGCGGTGATCGGGGAGAGCTGATCTCCATCAGGGCTCATAGGGAGAAGATAGAGGCAATGGAAAGGGAGAGGTTAGTGGGGGAGATCTTGCGAGTGGACAGGAGATACGCAGAGGCCCCGGAGGAAAGATTACTTGGGGAAAGGCGACGGCTCCAGACGGAGTTTGACCTGCTGACCACGGGCAAGGCGGAGGCACAGTGGAGGAAGGCGCAAGGGGCGACTTACGAGTACGGGGAAAAGGCTAGCCGGATGCTGGCGCACCAGCTCCGTAAGAGGGCGGCAGCGAGGGAAATAGGGGGAATCAAAGATGGAAGGGGAGCCACGGTTCAAAGTGCAACTAAAATAAATAAGGTATTCAAGGACTTCTATGAAGAGCTGTACAGATCCCAGCCCCCAGGGGGGGAAGGGGGGATGAGGCGATTCCTGGACCAGCTGGGGTTCCCAAGGGTGGAGGAGCAGGAGGCGGTTGGTTTGGGGGCACCAATTGGGTTGGAGGACTTGAGTAAGGGCTTGGGGAGCATGCGGGCGGGGAAGGCCCCAGGGCCGGACGGGTTCCCGGTGGAATTCTATAGAAAATATGTGGACCTGCTGGCCCCGCTACTAGTGAGGACCTTCAACGAGGCAAGAGAGGAGGGAACCCTGCCCCAGACAATGTCGGAGGCGACACTCTCCTTGATTCTAAAGCGAGACAAGGATCCACAGCAATGTGGATCGTACAGGCCGATTTCGCTCCTCAATGTGGATGCTAAGCTATTGGCGAAGGTACTGGTCACTAGGATTGAGGACTGTGTCCCGGGGGTGATTCACGAGGACCAAACGGGATTCGTAAAGGGCAGGCAGTTAAATACCAATGTGTGGCGGCTCTTAAACGTGATAACGATGAGATCGGAGGAGGGAGAGGCGGAGATAGTGGCAGCTATGGACGCGGAAAAAGCCTTTGACCGAGTAGAGTGGGAGTACCTCTGGGAGGTATTGCGCAGGTTTGGGTTCGGGGGAGGGTTTATTAGATGTTCAGGGAGCCCGGCGAACCATGTCCATATGTTTTGGTCATGCCCGGCATTGGAGGGGTTCTGGAGAGGTGTGGCGGGAGTAATATCCCAGGTGGTGAAAGTCCGGGTCAGGCCAAGCTGGGGACTAGCAATATTTGGAGTAGTGGATGAGCCGGGAGTGCAGGAGGCGAAAGAGGCCGGCATTCTGGCCTTTGCGTCCCTAGTAGCCCGGCGAAGGGTCTTGCTTTGTGGAAGGAGGCGAAGCCCCCTTGCCTGGAGGCCTGGATTAACGACATGGCGGGGTTCATAAAATTGGAGAGAATTAAGTTTGCTTTGAGAGGGTCTGCACAGGGGTTTTACAGGCGGTGGCAACCGTTCCTAGAATATCTCGCGGAGCGTTAGAAGAAGGTCGATCAGCAGCAGCAGCAACCCTGGGGAGGGCGGGGGGGAACGAGAGATTGTTTGAGGGGATGGACGAGCGGGAGATAGCATGGAGGGTGGGGGGAAACGGTACGTGCGGCCAAGAGGGGTGTTGTGTTGGGTAGTCGTGTTCAGGGCCTGTGTGGTGAGGGAGGTAGAGGTCGGTAACGCGCGCAACTGTATTGTTCCAGCGACGATCATGATGCAGATCATCAGGTTCGTCTTCATTCTGTTCGTGCTTTTCTCTGTCTTCAGTTATCTTCATATCCTCCTGGGGGTACAAGCATATTATCTGTTATTATCTTGTTGCTTAATATCTCGTCTGTCTGTCTGTTTCTCCTTATCGTCAATTTCCCATTTAGAATCGTGGCTCCCTCATTTTTTTTTTAAACAACCATTTGGGAGACAAGACATCCGAAAACAAATTCTGTCACAGTGCGAGCACTCTCGCAGCCTGCGTTTGATGGGCTGACAGGGCGGACTATTTCTCCATCCTCTGCAAACTCGTTTTTCAACCAAGTGATTCGAACATGTAAATAGCAGGTGGGGGGGATAGCAACCGAAGGGTCGCCGGAAAGGGGAAAAAGTTGTGGCAAAAGTGCATTCTTTAAACCACAGATGTAAAAAGAACAGCAAAAAAGTTTCGAAAACAATTCTCCGAATGGGGTGCGTATGATCCGTGGCAGGGCAGGAATGGGTGGAATCCCCGGGTAGGGTGGTGATCAGTGCCGTTACTCCAGTACCCGAGCTTGGCTGACCAAATGTATAGGGGGTCCTCAGGTAGGGCGGGGATCAGTACCGTTACTCCACTGCCTGAGTGACCTTCCAAGAGCGGTAAAAATTTGAGGGTGTATGGGCTCCAACAAACTTGTTTCTTTAACTGCCATGTGGCATCAGAAGAGTAGTCATTACTGTATCAAGAAATTATTTGTGAGGCTGACACACAAAATCGTACAAGAGAGAACGTACAACATTTAAAAACAAACTAAATAAGAAAAGCGGGCAGGTTCCATCAGAGAATAGGACACCGTAAATCCCAATCGGTTCCTGACTCTCATCATCTGGACACCTCAAGGTTCCATTCCAAAAAGGGTCTCAAAGGGGTTACCATGGTGGGAGTCAGACTCGGAGTCATCACCATCTCCCGGGTGCCAAACCCGTGCCTGGAGTTTTAGTGCCAATGGGGCATGTGCCGATGTGGGGTCCATTTCGTCATTCCATGTCAGGCGACAGGAATTATCGTGGTGCCAATGTTTCATGTTCCGTAGGGCAGTTGGGGCAAGGGGGGTGTTGCTATCATCGGGTGGTGGGTCAGGTTCCGGTAACGGCAAATAAATTGTCTCGAAGGGGCTGAACGTATCATGGTCGGTGTCACTGGGGCTGTAGAGACTGGGGCCTGGTCTGTGTTTCCAGTGTTCGGGTCTCTCAGGGCGTCAGTTGTGCTGTCGCTGTCGCTAGCAGCCGAATCAAGAGCTAAGGTGAAATTTGATGCTGGGGGCGGGGTCAAGGTCGTGTCTGTGGACGTGCTGCTGCTGCTGGGGGAGGGGGAACTCGGGTTGTCAGTGGGCGGGTCTCCGTTGTCTGCCATCGCCAATGAGAGGTGGTGTGAGTGGCTGCACTGCGTTCCATAAACCTTAAGCTGGTTTACATGGAACCATTCGGATAAACTGAGGGGCTTGCTTTGTCAGAGATTGAATAGGGTCCAGCAAATTTAGGGGAGAGGAATGAGCTGGGGTTGTATAAGGAGATCATTACCTGCTGTCTGTCTGTATACTCCGTCGGGTGTACTGTTTTGTCAAAGCAGGCCTTTCTCTGCTTTCATTTAGCGCCTAGTCGAACAGCTGCAGCGAGCTGTGCTGCTTTAATATTCTCTGACATGTTTTGGACCGCTTTCTCATGGGTCAGGGCGGTGACTGCGGGGCTGGCCAAAACAAGTCCGAATAAATACTCGGTGCCCTGCATGGGTCGTCCTGTCATGAGGGTATGGGGGGGGGGGGGTAACCTGTTGACGCCGTGTTTCTAATAAAATCAGTGCGAATGGGAGCACTGTGTCCCATGTCCTATTGTGCTGCTGCACCATTTTCCTAAGTGTAGCCTTTAGTGTCCGCTTCATGCGTTCCACAATGCCGCTGGACCGCGGGTGATAGGCAATGTGAAACTTCTGTTTTACGCCAGAAATCGACATGACATTTTTCATGACCCTGCCTGTGAAGTGCGAACATTGGTCCGACTCAATACTACGGGGGAGACCCCAGCTGGTGAAAATTTGCTCGGTTAGAATCTTTGCCGTGGCCTTGGCCATATTTGTTCTCGAGGGGAAAACTTCGACCCATTTCGTAAATGCGTCGATGACAACCAACACATATTTGTATCCATTTCTGCAGGGGGGAGGGAACCAATATAGTCTAACTGCAAGTTTGTCCACGGGCGGGTGTGTCATTGCTGGGCTTTTTTCAGGGCGGGTGTGTCATAGCTGGGCTTTTTTCGCATATCTGTCCGGGTTGTTCTGTGCGCAAATCAAGTAATTGTCAATGTAATGGGAAACGTCGGTTTTTAAATCAGGCCACCAGCAGAGAGGCCTGAGGTGGGCAAGGGCGGATTCTGTCCCCTGGTGTCCATGTCCATCATGGAATTTACAAATGATCTCGTTTCTTTCCTGGGTGGGGACTACATAAATACCATCTTTTAAAACGATTCCTTCATGGATCGTTAAAGAATTTTAAAACTTTTCGTAGGGAGCTGGGAAGCTTCCTTTTAAAGTTTCCTTTAATATCTCGTCTTCCTTCTGTGCTTGGGCTAAGTCTTGAATGTTGGTCTGTGAGACCTGAACTGCGTGTACTGGGGCGCTCTCGGGGGGTTGCCAAAAGTGGCCATGTCGTGAGCCTGCCTTCGCTAGGGTGTCTGCTTTCACGTTACCGGGTGGGGAGGAACGATGGTGGCTTCCTACTTTAACTATTCCGTATTTGCTGCCTTTCGCTGTCTGGAGGGTGTGTTTGAGTAATGGCGCTGAGGGGAGAGGTTTTCCGTCGGCGGATATAAATCCTCTAGATTCCCACAGGGGCAGGAATTCTGTCAGGCTGTTGCAGACGTACAAACGGTCTGAATATATGTCTGCAGGGGTCGGGAATGAATCGGGGTGCTGGACAATGTAAGCAATGGCTGTTAACTCGGCTGCCTGCGAACCTCAGTGTCCAGGCAACATTAATGCGATCTCTTCTAAAGCGCGTCCCTGCGCGTCCTCTACATAAATACCACATCCTGTGATTCTTTTTCCATCAAGGACTGTGGAGGAGCCATCTACATAAATTTTCAAAGCTTTGTCTGTGGGCTGGGTTGTCTGTGGTCGGATGCCTGTCTTTTTCGGTACCGACTTGGGAACAAAGGGGCCTGTGCTGTGCTTGGGTGCAATGCTCTCGCACTCATGTGGGGTTCCTGCATAGTGTAAATTGTCGGCCAGAAACGTGTGCGTTTTTGTCCGTTTTACGGTAATGTCGCATCCTTGTAGGAGTAGGGTCCATCACGCTGCTTGAATTTGGCTTACTGTGCTGTCTTTTAGTCTGCCGTCTAATAAAAGATGTGTCGGGATGTGCTCAGTCAGAATGGTTACTGGGTTGAGTCCGGTTATGTACGTGAAATACTGTACCGCCAGAAAACTGCGAGCAGGTGCCTTTCGCAGGCTGAAAATCCCTGCTCTACTGGATCTAAAACTCATGAGGCACAGGCTACGGCTCCTAAATGATCGTGCCTTTCCTGCAGGAGTACGGCCGAAAGGGTTCGGTCGGTGTTCGCTACCTCTATCGCGTGCGGGGAGTGTGGATCAGGGGCCTGCAAAGCGGGGGCTGTGCTCAGGGCGCGTTTCAACGCATCCACGGCATCCGTGTGCTGTGGAAGCCATTTCCATGGGGCCTGTTTTTTAAGGAGTTCGGAAAGTGGGGCTGCTTTTGTGGCAAAACCGACTATGTGGTTTCTACAATAACCGACCAGTCCTAAAAACTACTGGAGTGCTGTAACATTTTGGGGCAAGGGCAATTTTACAATCGCGTCTATGCGTTTATGTTCTATTTCATGCTTACCATGCGTGATGACCGTACCTAAATATGTGACTTTTTCCTGGAGAATTTGGGCTTCCTTGGGGTTAATTTTGCATCCAATTTCTTTGAGGACTCCTAATAATTCCAAAAGAAGCGAAATGTGCTCTTCCTTGGTGTCAGTCTGTCGGAGCAAGTCGTCCACATACTGAACAAGGCATTCAGGGCGGGAAAATTTAGATAAGCCGTTCGCCAATTGTCTGTGGAAGATGGAGGGGGAGTTGTGGAAGCCTTGTGGCAGGCACATCCACATGTACTGCTGTCCCTGGAAAGTGAACGCAAATTTGTACTGGCATGCTTTGTCCAGTGGTATGGACCAAAAGCCATTGCTAATATCCAATACGGTAAAAAATTTTGACTGGAGTCCCTGTTTTAACATGGTCTCGGGACTCGTGGCAACAGTGGGGGCTGCTAATTGAGTCACTTTGTTTAATTCCCTATAATCGATGGTCAGTCGCCATGAACCATCTGGTTTCCTTACGGGCCAAATCGGGGCATTGTTCGTTGATGCCATGGGCCAAATCACTCCTTTGTTCAATAAACTCTGGATTACTTTAGCTATCCCTCCCTCGGTTTGCTATGGAAAGCCGTATTGTTTCTGGGGCTTAGGATCAGGACCTGTAATGTGAACCACTCCTGGGATTTCGCCGCAGTCATGCTGGTGCTGGGCAAACAATGCTTTATGTCTTCTCTAACCATTTTGTCTGTGGTAATGGTTTGTGGATCAAACCAGTACTCTCCCACTGAGCTAATTCTGTGTGCGTAGTCTCCTACTGTGAGTGTGGCGAGGGCGCGTGGTGCTCTAGCCATTTTCCACACACATCTATTTACAGGGTCAATCAAAAGGTTGTGTGCACTCATGAAATCTATGCCCAGGATGTGTTCTGCTGCCTGGGGTAAATCTACTAAAATGACCGAGTGTTTCGTTTTAATGTTGTCAATCTGTACATCCACAGGGGCTGTGATGTGTCCCTGCTGGAGGTGACCTGTAAAGCCACAAAGGGTAATGGTGTCCGTAATGGGTCATATATCTCTCTGGTACATCGCGGAGGATGTTTAACGTGGTTCGGGACCCTCCTGTGTCCCAAAGGAACTCTACGGGGTGTCCCCGGACTGTGCCTGCAACTACCAGTCTTCCGGACTTATCCCAAAGGGTATTATAGACCCAGGTTGGGGAGCCCGAATACCGTCAATCGGTGCCGTTTAATGCCAAATTATCTGCTCGAGCGCTAACACTGTGGATGGGTCTGGCACTGTTTCTAGGGGGGGGGCGTTTGTGTGTTGATTCCGTTGCTGCTTCGCGGGGGGCTTGACATTCTCATGCGTAACGTCCTTTCTGTCCACAGTTATAACATTCCTGCGCTTTAGAGTGCCACCCGTTACTTCTGCCTTCATTTATCCATGCGGGGTCTTGGTGTGCCCTTACTGGATTCATTGTGGCGTCTACTTTTTCCTGCTCTGTCTTTTTGGGTAGGGACTGTTCCCAAGCTCTCGATAAGCGCTTCAGTACCTACACTTCATTGTGTGCCGGGTCTGAGGGGTCGTAACTGGCACATGCCTTCTGTCCTGTGTCTGTGGCATGGGATACTAGAGTACGGGTCCATTTGGCCGTATCGTCTGCCGATAAACGGGCGCGGGCTAACTCACTGAATACCGCGGTAAAGTGGATCCAGAGGCGTCCAGCAAACGCTGATGGATGCTCTCCCTTTTTCTGTCTGCACCGGTTGAGTCCTTCTACCGAATCTCCTCTATTGTAGCCAATGGTGTCTAAAATTGCTGTTTTCATGTCTTGGAGGCTACCTCCTTCTACATATTGTGGGTCGGGAAGGGCTGAACTAACTGACGGGTCAAGGCACATCACTATGAGCTTTACCTCTTCCTGCTCGTCCAAACCGTACATGAGGGTCTGTTGCTTAACTAGTTCGAAAAAGTGGTGTGGGTCTGATGTGGGGTGGAAAGTCTCAATTTTATCGCAGGCATCTCTTAACTGGGTGATGGTTAATGGGGTGGTGTACACAAAATCGGGTTGGTCTACGCGCTGCGTAGTAATGGGGTTCAATTTGGATGCTGCCTATTGTTATGGGCGAGGCATTTTCAGAAATTTATCATGGAGTTCAACCAACCTCTCCCTTTAATGGATTTGTTGCTTTTCCTAGCACACGGCTTGTTCCCTAGGTGTGGGATTACAATTATTGACACGTGAGTTTTTAAACACAAAACACTGTTTATTCCATGAACTCAATTTAACATCTTAAATAAACATTGGATCTCTTAACACCACTTACTTCAAAGATAACTCCGAAAATATTGCAACAGTAAATAACTCCTTAAAATGTTCCTTCAAACTTCCAAGAGACTTAACACCTTTAAACAGTATCACATCAGGTTAAAGGATATATATTTTTTCTGTAAAATGGCAGAGATATATTAGCTTGGTTGACTTCAGCTCCAGCACCTTGCTTTCTTCCTGCAAACTGCAAAACTAAACTGCAAAATGGCTGACCTGACCTCAGCTCCTCCCACTCTCTGACATCACTGTTTTCTTAAAGGTACATTGCTTAAACATCCATGTCTTAAAGGTACCCTCACATGACACTCCCCCAAAGAAAAAAAAATAAACCATCAACTTCCAGATGGTTTCATTGTTCACTTTTGCACCATCCACTAAGAATCTACACAATAAATATACGTTTTCGTTTTTTTAAAAAAACAACACATGCAAACAGGTATAATAATATAGTCCATTTTTCTTCGTTCTTCTTCCTCCAACCGAAATTCTTCTCGATTGACAGTCTCTTTCAACAAAGTCTCTGCACGATCCATCCATTCCTCTACTCCTCGGCATTTCTCTTTAGAATCAGATACTTTAGTTCAATCTGACCACAGAGTCCCTTGTAATTCTCCAATACAGCAGCATTGGTGATCACAGCTTTCAGGCAGTCAAATGCCTGTTGAAAGTCCGCTGTCCATTGAAATTTTTTAGGTTTCTTTAGCAAGTCCATCAGTGGAGTAATCGCGCCACAAAACTTTTGCCCAAATGTTCGATCAAATCTACTCATGCTAAGAAATCGCATTATTTCCCATCGTCTTGAGGGTATCGGAAACTCTGCAAGGAAAGTGATTCGGGCGTCTCCAAATTCACTTTCGGCGAGGTTCATCACCAAACCTGCCTCCTGAAGTCGATCGAAGAACTCCATATGATGTTTTAACTGTTCTTTCCATGTCTGGAAGTTGGAAATAAAAGCAGATTGTCCCACTTTCTCCATGCAATCCTTCAAACATGGGATAGGATAAGAGTCCATTCTTGTAACTGCATTCATCTTTTGATAGTCCACACACAACCGTTGGGTACCGTCTGGTTTAGGTACTATCACTAGGGGTGAGCTCCATTGGCTGCAACCCACTTCAATTATGCCATTTTTAAGCATGCTCTCAATCTCTCTGTTAACCTGTGCCAATTTTAGAGGATTAAGTCTATATGGATGTTGTTTGATAGGAACAGCATTTCCCACATCTACATCATGTATAGCCATTTTAGTACTTCCCAATTTCTCTCTACAAACTTGCCCATATGATATCAATAACTCTTTCAGGTCAGTTTGTTTTTCCTCTGGAAGGTAACTTAACAATTCATCCCAATTTTTAAGAACATCCTAATTTTCCAATTTAATTTGAGGTATGTCAAATTCACAGTCATCTGGATTTGGTTCATCACTTTAAGTTGGAATCATTAAAACCTCCTTTTTCTCTCCTTCCCTTTCAAAGTACCTTTTAAGCATATTCACATGACACACTCGGTGAGTCTTCCTTCTATCTGGTGTTTTTACCACATAATTCATCTCACTTAATTTCCTTTCAATCTGATACGGTCCACAAAACCTTGCTTTTAAAGGCTCATCTACCACTGGTAACAACACTAAAACTTTATCCCCACTGGCAAAACTATGAACTTTGGATTTCTTGTCCGCTACCCGTTTCATCACATTTTGTGCAACTTTCAAATGTTGTCTAGCCAATTCACCTGCTCTATTTAATCGTTCCCTAAAATTTGACACGTAATCCAATAGTGTAATTTCCGATTTCTCACCCACCAATTTTTCCTTAATCAATTTAAGTGGTCCTCTTACCTCATGACCACAAATTAGTTCAAAAGGACTAAATTTGGTAGACTCATTAGGTGCATCCCTAATTGCAAACAATACGAATGGGATTCCTTTATCCCAATCCTCTGGATAATCTTGACAATACGCCCTCAACATTGTCTTTAATGTCTGATGCCACCTTTCTAATGCTCCCTGCGATTCTGGATGGTACGCAGTTGATTTAAATTGTTTTATTCCTAAGCTATCCATAACTTCTTTGAATAACTTTGAAGTAAAATTTGTTCCTTGATCCGATTGAATTTCTGTGAGTAGTCCATATCCAGTAGAGAATTTAAGTAACTCCTCCACAATCCTTTTAGCTGTAATATTACGTACTGGAATGGCCTCTGGAAACCTAGTCGACACATCCATTATAATCAAAAGATATTGATTCCCGCTTTTTGTTTTAGGAAGCGGTCCTACACAATCGATTGGGACCCCTTTAAAAGGTTCCTCAAATGCTGGAATGGGTATTAAGGGCGCTGGTTTTATCACTGCTTGAGGTTTCCCTATCACTTGACATGTGTGACATGAGTGACAAAATTCAACTACATCTTTATGTAGTCCAGGCCAATAAAAATGTTTCTGGATTTTAGCTTGAGTTTTCCTTATTCCCATATGACCTCCCACTGGTACCTCATGTGCAACTCGCAACACCTCCTTTCTATACCCTACCGGCAATACTACTTGATGAACGTCTGCCCACTTTTCATCAGCCTGCATATGTACAGGTCTCCATTTTCTCATCAAGACATCACTTTTACGGTAAAAACACTCTGGTATACTCTCAGATTCCTCTTCGATATATGCTTTCTGATATATCCGTTTTATTTCTACATCTTTCTATTGTAACTCTGCCAATTTTCCTGAACTAAAAATATCCACCTCATCCTCCACCTGTTCTTGTTCTTTGATCTGATCAAAAATCTGATCAAAAATCGTTTCTGATAATTGCACTTCAACTTCATCTTCACGCTTTGATTTCTCCTCGTCTTAACCTGTGACTTTGCGACCTTGTTACTACACAATCCGGAAAAATCCCAGGATATTCGTCCTTCAACACTTCAGTTGACTGATTTTCCACTGGCTTATCAACCACAGTAGGCATCACACCCACCTGCGATCCAGCTATATCATTACCCAAGATAAACTGCATTCCTGGACAAGATAGTTTATCCATTACTCCTACTACCACTTCACCACTCTTCACTGGACTTTCCAACCTTACCTTATATAATGGAACGCTACCCTCTCACCCTGAATTCCACATATCACCACCTTTTCTTCCCAAACTACATAATTCCTCATCTCTTACCATTAAAGATTGACTAGCCCCTGTATCTCTTAAAATTGTGACTTCTTTACCTGCTCCTCCAGATACACATGAGTAAACTTTACCCACACGAGTAAATTCTTTAAAGACATCTGGCACCTTTTTAACAATTACTTCTTGAACAGGCTGTACAATTGTTTGCACCTCCTTCGCTTCCCTTGGGCTTTCCTTTACCGCTCTAACAAATCCCACTGTCTTATCCTGTTTTACCACATCAGCCTTCCCAGTGCTTTTCTTGGAGTGCTCGGAGGGCTGCCTTCAAATCATCGCATTGTTTCCTCAACTGTTCTACCAGGTTCTCTGTTTCTTCTCTTACCAGTACTGCACAATGCGTGTCCTGGTAGGCCTTATCATATTGAATCTGGAAGCTGCTGAGGTGGACGTGACAAGATTGATGTGGCCTCTTGACATCATACATCTCCTTGTCCTTTGCCGCTAGCTGCTCCCGGAGTTGCACATTTAATCTCTCACATTCACTAATGTTTCCCTCTCCAGTTCTCTCCTTCTCCTCAAGCTGCCTACGGAGCGTCCTCACGACCTCCTCTGTGCCTCGCAATTGTGCCAAGTATGACACGATTGCCATCGTGCCATCGGCTTAGGAACCTTACTGAAACTCTTCTTGTGAATCTCGGTCAGGCTGTCCCATCAAGTCTGTCCTATGCTGCCAGGATCTGTTTCCTCATTTGTGCAAAATTCCGACCATAAGGGCCATCCTTTCCCTTTTAGGTATTTCCTAATCTCTTCCTCCCATATGGGACACTGTTCTGATCTGTTGGTCACTGCGACCTCGGGCTCTTGTGGATGCATAAGGCGTTCCATTGCCTTCATGGCCATCCCTACAATTATTTCTGTCTCTACCGGAAATTTGGGACAAGGGGAATAAAGCGGTGGTGCAAACACGGGTACGGCTCAAGCTATTTTCCAGTTTACACAACTCCCGAAAGTTTCACGCAACAAAATCTATCGAGGTTACCTTATATCCCTTTGTTGGTACGCATGCAAATTACACACTTCCGAATTCTGGAGGATTGATCGATACTGGTTTCGCTTGTGGTTTCTTTTACTTTGCCAATTTGGATTTCTAATTCAAACGTTTTGTGGGTTCTCTCGGAGTGACAGAGTCACTTCTGGGACGAGTCCCATCAGATGTCGCCAATAACTGTTGCCTTTTCTGTGGCTCTGCTGTAAATGTGGCAGTCAGTGAGGTTGCCCTCCTTTCTTTGGGTATCAACATTCTAATGCTCAGAGTCGCCAGGTATCGAATGATATCACCACAAGGTTCAACCGGCTATCGATCAAAGAGCCAAACACCAGTTAGTTAGTTCAAGGTCAAGGGTACTTTATTTACACACACAATCAATCATGCAACATACATTACTAGTTAAACTACACCTATCGACTAAGACAACCTGTACTTAACTTCAGGCACCCGGCTTAGGTCAGAGGAACAGTGGCCGTTGTTCGATTCTGGATCTATCGGGTCTGTAGAAGTAACTGCTGCTCAGCTGGGCTCATCCGTCTGGTAGCGAGCGTTGAACTTGGACTTGCTTCTGGTGGTGCTGCGATTGGAGACGGTCGTAGCCGGGGCGCCAGGTCCAAAGGAGGCCGAACACATGGTGGACTCTCTTCTTATGCTTGGGGGTTTTCGCGCTCTTTTGGACGGTCCTTCAGTTTGGATCCCACTAATTGGGTGATCACTATGTTCGATTTCTAACCAATAAATGGGCGGGTGCCTGGATGGCTGGGCGTGCCCCAAGTGGTCACTGACCCTGTTGTTTACACTTCCCTAGTACAGGGAGTGGCGCCGAAATGTCTGGGATTGTACCGGTCGCTCGCATACCAGTCCTTTGTCTGGCGGAGATGGGCCATTAAATGCTAATCGATCCATCAAATGCTAATTGGTTGGAGTTTCGATACCATCCGGACTCCTCACTCGAAAATATACATTTCAGGCTCTGAGCCTGCCTGAATCCTGTTCTGTCCATTTTACCCGCTACGCTTTGCGAGCTTCTTTGTTCCTCGTTGTAAGTGGCCTTCCCAGATGGCTACAAAATGTACCAGGATACAGAAAGGGAAACGAGAAAAAACTCCTACCTCTAAGTGACAGAGACCCTGGGTGGGGTTCTCTGCCGGTGTGTTTCTCCATTTTGCCGGCGCCCAGGGGTTTCCCGACGGCGTGGGATTGCCCCACAACGGGAAACCTCATTGACCGGCCGGCGTAACGGAGAATTTCACCGGCGGGTCGGGGCAGAAATGTGGCGCGGTGGGGCGGAGAATCCAGCCCCCCGAGTGAAACCCGACAGACTATTCTGAAAATTGAAGATTGTTGTACAAATGTAATTACTATCCAGTGTTAGAGCCCCAGTCACGGTGCTACGGTGACAAGGAGGGGCCCGAGGCTGGTCGTTCAAACCTATGTCATTGTACCATACTTTAACTGTGAAACATAGCTTTATTTTTCTCTTCTTTTCCTGTTTACTCTGTAATTGTTATTTGAGATATCAATACAAATGTTTTTTAAAAATAAATAAATCAACAGTAATTGGGTTTCAAATTGAAAACCTGGTGACTGTAATTATTCGGCAGTCAAGGGTGAAAGACTATGGGTATTTTTATAAGAAATATTGGTTCATTCGCTAATTCAATAACTATTGCGACTCTGGGGCCTGTGGGACTGGAATTGACCGTGCACTTGCCCAGAGTATCGTAATAAGCCAGAGATGCGGAGAATATCTTTCAGAGGGACCCGAGACTCGGGGATTTTCTTCCTCAAGAGGCAAGGGAGGCAGGACCTTTGAATATTTTTAAGGCAGAGCTGGCGAGATTGTTGGGGATGAAAGGTCATCGGGGGATCGGTAGGAATGTGGAGTTGAGGTGGCAATGCAATCGGGCACAATGTTATTGAATGGGACAGCTGGGCTCAAGGGGTCTGAGCAGCCTTACTCCTGTTGCCGACTAGCATGTCCGAGGAGATTTACACAGTATGATGCCAAGACTGCTGAATTTTCAAGTCTGGACAAGCCAGGTGCTCTTTACGCTGGGAGAGAGATTGCTCTCATGACGGGAATACCAGGATAGAGAGGGAAGGGGTGCTGGAAGGACCCCCTCAATTGGGCAGATGGGTGGAGCGATTGGAATCGGGGGGGGTGCTCGGGAGGCCGGGATTGGAGGAGCACAGAGATCTTGGAGAGTTGTAGGACATTAAAGAGATAAGAAGGGGTGTAGGGGGCTGGGGGAGGTTACAGAGATAGGGAGGGTTGTCGGGGCTGGTGAAGGTTACACAGATGGGGAAGAATGGTATTGGGAGCTGCAGGAGGTTACAGAGATAGGGAGGGTTGTAAGGGCTGTCGTACGTTACTGAGATAGGGGGGGGTTTCAGGGGCTGGAGAAGGTTAGAGAGATAGGGAGGGGATGGGCGTGGAGGAGGTTGCAGAGTTAAGGAGAGTTGTCGGGGCTGGAGGAGGTTACAGAGATATGAAGGGTTGTAGGGGCTGGAGGAGGTTACAGAGATATGAAGGGTTGTAGGGGCTGGAGGAGGTTAGTGATAGGGAGTGTTCTAGGAAGTTACAGAGATGGGGAGGGTTGTAATGGATGGAGGAGGTTACAGAGATAGGGAGGATGTAGGAGGTTACAGAGATAGAGTGGCTTGTAGAGGGCTGGAGGAGGTTACAGAGATAGGGAGGGTTGTTTGGGGCTGGAGGAGGTTACATAGATTGGGGGGTGCAGGGAGATGGAGGAGATTACAGAGATAGGGAGGATTGTAGGGGCTGGAGTAGGTTACAGAGATAGGGAGGATTGCTGGGGCTGGCGGAGGTTACAGAGATAGGGATGGGTGAGGGGCTGGAGGAGGTTATAGAGATAGGGAGGGTTATAATGGGCTGGAGAAGGTTACAGAGATAGGGAGGCTTGTAGGGGACCAGAGGAGGTTACAAAGATAAGGAGTGCTTTTGGGGGCTCATTGAGGTTAGAGAGATAGAGAGGGGTGTATGCGGCGGAGGAAGTTACAGAGATAGGGTTGGTTGTAGGGGCTGGATGTTGTTACAGGGATAGGGAGGGTTTTCGGGGGCTGGAGGAGGTTAGAAAGATAGGGAGTGGAGGTTACAGAGATTGGGACGGTTGTAGGAGGCTTCAGAGATACGGAGAGGTGTAGGGGGATGGAGGAGGTTACAGAAGTAGAAAGGGTTGTCGGGGCTGAATGAGGTTACAGAGCTAAGAAGGGGTGTAGGGGCTGGAGGAGGTTACAGAGATAGGGTGGGTGTAGCGGCTGGAGGAAGTTACAGGGAAAAGGAGGGCTGTAGGGGCTGGAGGTGATTACAGAGATAGGAGGGTAAATGCTCAGCCTCTCAAGAGATAGGTGCACACTGACTGGTGTCTCTCAGTCCACTCTCTCTGTCTCAGGGAGCTATCTGTACACTGTCTGGTGCTCTCAGTCTCCTGTCTCTCAGGGAGATATCTGTACGCTGACTGCTGTCTCTCAGTACCCCCCCCCCCCCCCCCCTCCCTCCCTCTCTCTCTCTCTCTCAGGGAGATATCTGCACACTGACTGGTGTCTCTCAGTCCCCTCTCTCTCAGGGAGATATCTGTACACTGACTGGTGTCTCTCAGTCCTCTCTCTCAGGGAGATATCTGTACACTGGTGTCTCTCAGTCCCCTCTCTCTCTCAGGGAGATATCTGCACACTGACTGGTGTCTCTCAGTCCTACCTCTCAGGGAGATATCTGTACACGGATTGGTGTCTCTCAGTCCCCCCCCCCCCCCCCCCTCTCTCAGGGAGATATCTGCACACTGACTGGTGTCTCTCAGTCCTCTCTCTCAGGGAGGTATCTGTACACTGACTGGTGTCTCTCAGTCCTCTCTCTCTCTCTCAGGGAGATATCTGTACACTGATTGGTGTCTCGCAGTCCCCCCTCTCTCTCAGGGAGATATCTGTACACTGACTGGTGTCTCGCAGTCCCCCCTCTCTCTCAAGGAGCTATCTGTACACTGACTGGTGTCTCTCAGTCCTCTCTCTCAGGGAGATATCTGTACACTGATTGGTGTCTCTCAGTTCCCCCCCCCCACCCACCTCCCCCCCCCCTCTCTCAGGGAGATATCTGCACACTGACTGGTGTCTCTCAGTCCTCTCTCTCTCTCAGGGAGGTATCTGTTCACTGACTGGTGTCTCGCAGTCCCCCCTCTCTCTCAGGGAGATATCTGTACACTGACTGGTGTCTCGCAGTCCCCCCCCCCCCTCTCTCTCAGGGAGATATCTGTACACTGACTGGTGTCTCGCAGTTCCCCCTCTCTCTCAGGGAGATATCTGTACACTGATTGGTGTCTCTCAGTCCCCCCTCTCTCTCAGGGAGATATCTGTACACTGACTGGTGTCACTCATGTAGTGATGTGCCTGTAAACAATATTGTAGATCGCTGGTGGTGTGACCTCCAACCAGCAGGTGGCGGTGCAGATCCACCATGCAGTCTTGAGGCAGTGGTCATGTGACAAAGCACTCAGATGTAAGTGAGGGCAGATCCGTTGATCCTCAGATGGTGATAGAACATAGAACATACAGCGCAGAAGGAAGCCATTCTGCCCATCGTGTCTGCACCAACCCACTTAAGCCCTCACTGCCACCCTATCTTCCTAATCCAATAACCCCTCCTAACCTTTTGGGGCACTAACGGCAATTTAGCGTGGCCAATCCATCTAACCTGACTGGTGTCTCTCAGTCGCCTCTCTCTCTCTTGGGGAGCTATCTGTACACGGACTGGTGCCTCTCACTGCCCCCTCTCTGTTAGGGAGATATCTGTAATTAAACCCCCCCTTTGGGGGGGTTTAAACTAATGCAGCAGGGGCATGGGAACCTGGATTGTAGTTTTAAGGTAAGGGAGAATGAGAGTATAGAGGTCAGGAGCACAGATTTGACGTCGCAGGAGGGGGCCAGTGTTCAGGTAGGTGGTTTGAAGTGTGTCTACTTCAATGCCAGGAGTATACGAAACAAGGTAGGGGAACTGGCAGCATGGGTTGGTACCTGGGACTTCGATGTTGTGGCCATTTCGGAGACATGGATAGAGCAGGGACAGGAATGGATGTTGCAGGTTCCGGGGTTTAGGTGTTTTAGTAAGCTCAGAGAAGGAGGCAAAAGAGGGGGAGGTGTGGCGCTGCTAGTCAAGAGCAGTATTACGGTGGCGGAGAGGATGCTAGATGGGGACTCTTCTTCCGAGGTAGTATGGGCTGAAGTTAGAAACAGGAAAGGAGAGGTCACCCTGTTGGGAGTTTTTTTATAGGCCTCCTAATAGTTCTAGGGATGTAGAGGAAAGGATGGCGAAGATGATTCTGGATAAGAGCAAAAGTAACAGGGTAGTTATTATGGGAGACTTTAACTTTCCAAATATTGACTGGAAAAGATATAGTTCGAGTACAATATGTAGCGCACAAAGACTCCGTGAGACGAATAGAGTGAAGTCGATGAGGCTTTATTAAGCGTGTCTGTTCCCCCGCAGCTCGATAGTAAACTGGCCTGCGGGGGAAGACTCCGGCTTCTTATACTCCGCCTTCAGGGCGGAGCTTGAGGTCAACGGCCAACCAGGACCCGGGATCTGTCAGCCAATGACATTAGGGCTTCCAGTCCCACATGACCCCCAATACATACTACCACATTCACCCCTTGTCAAAATGAACCCGGCGGGATGATGCTTCGTATGGTGGTAAGGGTTTACAGGGCTGGTCCTGGGAGGACAAAACATTCACATGGCAATACAGTATTGGACAATTTCGTCCTGTTGCAACTATAGACAGAGGGTATAGGAAGAAAAGCAAAATGTTCTTGTGAACAGTCCATATTTGTTTTACATCGACGCCACGAGTCGGTCGGGCGGTCTGGTCGTCCGTGTCGATCGCCTCGGCCCCGGCGGTGGTGGTGGTGCTTGTACCAGTGTTGTCGCCTCCAGGAGCCGTACGGTTTCAGCTCGGGCTTGATTCTTGGTTGGTACTGAGGGGAGGGGGACCGATCCTCCTGGGAAGGGGGCGGTAGCGGGGTGCGGCGGTGGTAGGAAGGGGGGGGTTGGGGTGATGGTGTCGGGGGGGTGTGCGTGTTGCTGGCGGGCGCCAGATCCCGCAGGGAGACCGTGTCCTGTCGGCCGTCGGGGTACTCCACGTAGGCGTACTGGGGGTTCGCGTGGAGGAGGTGAACCCTTTCGACCAACGGGTCCGCCTTATGTGCCCGCACATGCTTTCGGAGCAGGATGGGTCCTGGGGCCGCCAGCCAGGTCGGCAGCGACGTTCCAGAGGACCTCCTAGGGAAGACAAGGAGACGCTCATGAGACGTTTGATTAGTGCTCGTACATAATAACAACCGGATGGAATGGAGAGCGTCCGGGAGGACCTCCTGCCACCGTGAAACTGGGAGGTCCCTGGACCGTAGGGCCAGTAGGACGGCCTTCCAGACCGTGCCGTTCTCCCTTTCTACTTGCCCGTTCCCCCGGGGGTTGTAGCTGGTCGTCCTGCTTGAGGCTATGCCCTTGCTGAGCAGGAACTGGCGCAGCTCGTCACTCATGAAAGAGGACCCCCTGTCGCTGTGGACGTATGCGGGGTAACCGAACAGTGTGAAGATGCTGTTCAGGGTTTTAATGACTGTGGCCGCGGTCATGTCAGAACAGGGAATGGCAAAAGGGAAGCGGGAGTATTCGTCCACTACATTAAGGAAATATGCGTTGCGGTCGGTGGAGGGGAGGGGCCCTTTGAAATCGAGACTGAGGCGTTCAAAGGGGCGGGAAGCCTTAATCAGGTGCGCTCCATCTGGCCTGAAAAAATGCGGCTTGCATTCCGCGCAGATGTGGCAGTCCCTTGTGACTGTACGGACCTCCTCTAAAGAGTATGGGAGATTGCGGGACTTGATGAAGTGGTAAAACCGAGTGACCCCCGGGTGGCAGAGGTCCTCATGGAGGGTTTGGAGACGGTTAATTTGTGCGTTGGCACATGTGCCGCGGGATAGGGCATCGGACGGCTCGTTCAGCTTTCCGGGACGATACAAAATCTCATAGTTGAAGGTGGAGAGCTCGATCCTCCACCTTAAGATTTTGTTGTTTTTTATTTTGCCCCGCTGTGCACTATCGAACATGAAGGCTACCGACCATTGGTCAGTGAGGAGAGTGAATCTCCTGCCGGCCAGGTAATGCCTCCAATGTCGCACAGCTTCCACTATGGCTTGGGCTTCCTTTTCTACTGAAGAGTGGCGGATTTCTGAGGCGTGGAGGGTCCGGGAGAAAAGGCCACGGGTCTGCCCGCTTGGTTAAGGGTGGCCGCTAGAGCTACGTCGGAGGCGTCGCTCTCGACCTGGAAGGGGAGGGACTCGTCGATGGCGCGCATCATGGCCTTTGCGATATCCGCTTTGATGCGGCTGACGGCCTGGCAAGCCTCTGTCGACAGAGGGAAGGTCGTGGTCTGTATTAGGGGGCGGGCCTTGTCTGCGTACTGGGGGACCCACTGGGCGTAGGACGAAAAGAAGCCCAAGCAGCGTTTCAGGGCTTTTGGGCAGTGCGGGAGGGGAAATTCCATGAGTGCGCGCATACGTTCGGGGTCGGGGCCTATTATCCCATTGCGCACTACGTAGCCCAGAATGGCTAGCCGGTCGGTGCTAAAAACGCACTTGTCCTCGTTGTACGTGAGGTTCAAGGCTTTGGCGGTCTGGAGGAATTTTTGGAGGTTGGCGTCGTGGTCCTGCTGATCGTGGCCGCAGATGGTTACATTGTCGAGATACGGGAATGTGGCCCGCAACCCATGTTGGTCAACCATTCGGTCCATCTCCCGTTGGAAGACCGAGACCCCGTTTGTGACGCCAAAAGGGACCCGTAGGAAATGGTATAATCGCCCGTCTGCCTCGAAGGCTGTGTACTTGCGGTCACTTGGGCGGATGGGGAGCTGATGGTAGGCGGACTTGAGGTCCACGGTGGAGAAGACGTTATATTGGGCAATCCGATTGACCATGTTGGATATCCGGGGGAGAGGGTACGTGTCTAGTTGTGTGTACCTGTTGATGGTCTGGCTATAGTCAATGACCATCCTTTGTTTCTCCCCTGTCTTCACTACTACCACCTGCGCTCTCCAGGGACTATTGCTGGCCTGGATTATGCCCTCCTTTAGTAGCCGCTGGACTTCGGACCGAATGAAGGTCCGGTCCTGGGCGCTGTACCGTCTGCTCCTAGTGGCGACGGGTTTGCAATCCGGGGTGAGGTTCGCAAACAAGGACGGGGGTTGCACCTTGAGGGTAGCGAGGCCGCAGATAGTGAGTGGGGGTATGGGGCCGCCGAATTTGAACGTAAGGCTCTGTAGGTTACATTGGAAATCTAATCCCAGCAAGGTGGGGGCACAGAGTTGGGGAAGGACGTTTAGTTTGTAGTTTTTGAACTCCCTCCCCTGCACCGTAAGGGTAACTATGCAGAATCCCTGGATCTGTACGGAGTGGGATCCTGCAGCGAGGCAAATCTTTTGTGCGCTGGGATAGGTGGTTAAGGAACAGCGTCTTACCGTGTCGGGGTGTATAAAGCATTCCGTGCTCCCGGAGTCGACTAGGCATGGCGTCTCGTGGCCGTTTATTAGTACCGTTGTCGTCGTCGTCTGGAGTGTCCGGGGCCGAGCCTGATCGAGCGTAATCGAAGCGAGCCGTGGCTGTAGTAGTGGAGTGGGGTCCGTTGTTGCCATCCAAGATGGCGTCGGGGATGAACAAAATGGCCTCCCCCACGCGTCGTACAGGTCTGGGGCGGTCCAAGATGGCGGCGCCCCTCCTCCCCTCGTGGTGGCCGGGATCCAAAATGGCGGCGTCTGCGGGTCGCACATCGGCGCCCCTCCTCCCCTCGTGGTGGCCGGGACCCAAAATGGCGGCGTCTGCGGGTCGCACATGGTGTGCTGGGGGGGCTGGGGAGCGCTAGGACCGCGAGCGCTAGGACCGCGAGCGCTAGGACCGCGCGGAGCTCCCTCACCGCGAGCGCTAGGACCGCGCGGAGCTCCCTCACCGGGGACAGCGGTGGTCGGGGCCCAAGTCGGCGGCGCCGGCGGGTCAGGTGTGGGGCCGCGAGCGCTGGGACCGCGCGGAGCTCCCTCACCGGGGACAGCGGTGGTCGGGGCCCAAGTCGGCGGCGCCGGCGGGTCAGGCGTGGGGCCGCGAGCGCTGGGACCGCGCGGAGCTCCCTCACCGGAGACAGCGGTGGTCGGGGCCCAAGTAGGTGGCACCGGCGGGTCAGGCGTGGGGCGCGCGGTGGGGGTTAGGGTGGTGTTAGGGACGCGGAAAACTCCCTCCTCTCCGTGGAGAGTGTTGGCTGGGACCCAAAGCGGTAGCGCCGGCGGCGGGTCATACATGGGCTGCGGGGAGGGGGGTTGGGGGGCGTAGGCGGCGTGCAGGGCTCCCAGTTCTCCCGGGACCGCGGTGGTCGGGACCCAGAGCGGCTGCGCCTGCGGGTCGCACATGGCGTGCTGGGGGGGTTGGGGCGCGTAGACTGCTTGCAGGGCTCCCTGTGCTCCCGGGACAGCGGCGACCTCGCGGGACCGTCACACAACCGCACAATGGCCCTTTTTCCCGCAGCTTTTGCAGATAGCTGCGCGGGCCGGGCAGCGCTGTCGGGGGTGTTTCGCCTGGCCGCAGAAATAACAGCGGGCGCCCCCGGTGCCACTCGGCGTTTGGACCGCGCAAGCCTGTGGGGGGGGTAGGGGGTTTGGCGCGACGGGTACGTACGGGGCCCAATGGGTTGCCGCGCGGTCGGGGCCGTAGGCGCGGGTATTACGCGCGGCCACGTCTAGGGAGGCTGCTAGGGCCCGTGCCTCTGAGAGTCCTAGCGACTCTTTTTCTAGAAGTCTTTGGCGGATTTGGGAGGATTGCATACCTGCCACATAAGCGTCGCGCATTAACATGTCCGTGTGTTCGTTTGCGTTTACCGACGGGCAGCTGCAGGCTCGTCCCAAAATCAGCAGCGCGGCGTACAACTCGTCCATCGATTCTCCGGGAGCTTGCCGTCTCGTCGCGAGCTGGTAGCGAGCGTAGATTTGGTTAACTGGGCGAACGTAGAGACTTTTCAGTGATGCGAAGGCCGTCTGGAAATCGTCCGAGTCTTCGATGAGGGAGAAAATCTCCGTGCTCACCCTCGAGTGCAGGACCTGCAGTTTTTGGTCTTCTGAGACTCGGCCGGTGGTCGTTCTGAGGTAGGCCTCGAAGCAAGTCTGCCAGTGCTTGAAGGCTGCTGCCGCGTTCACTGCGTGGGGGCTGATCCTCAGGCATTCCGGAATGATCCTGAGCTCCATAGTCCTTTTTAGGCACGCTTAATAAATTGTAGCGCACAAAGACTCCGTGAGACGAATAGAGTGAAGTCGATGAGGCTTTATTAAGCGTGTCTGTTCCCCCGCAGCTCGATAGTAAACTGGCCTGCGGGGAAGACTCCGGCTTCTTATACTCCGCCTTCAGGGCGGAGCTTGAGGTCAACGGCCAACCAGGACCCGGGATCTGTCAGCCAATGACATTAGGGCTTCCAGTCCCACATGTCCCCCAATACATACTACCACACAATAGATGGGTCGTTTTTTCTACAGTGTGTGCAGGGGGGTTTCCTGAAACAATATGTTGACAGGCCAACAAGAGGCGAGGCCACGTTGGATTTGGTTTTGGGTAATGAACCAGGCCAGGTGTTGGATTTGGAGGTAGGAGAGCACTTTGGGGACAGTGACCACAATTCGGTGACGTTTACGTTAATGATGGAAAGGGATAAGTATACACCGCAGGGCAAGAGTTATAGCTGGGGGAAGGGCAATTATGATACCATTAGACGTGACTTGGGGGGGATAAGGTGGAGAAGTAGGCTGCAAGTGTCGGGCACACTGGATAAGTGGGGCTTGTTCAAGGATCAGCTACTGCGTGTTCTTGATAAGTATGTACCGGTCAGGCAGGGAGGAAGGCGTTGAGCGAGGGAACCGTGGTTTACCAAGGAAGTGGAATCTCTTGTTAAGAGGAAGAAGGAGGCCTATCTGAAGATGAGGTGTGAAGTTTCGGTTGGGGCGATGGATAGTTACAAGGTAGCGAGGAAGGATCTAAAGAGAGAGCTAAGACGAGCAAGGAGGGGACATGAGAAGTATTTGGCAGGAAGGATCAAGGAAAACCCAAAAGCTTTCTATAGGTATGTCAGGAATAAGCGAATGACTAGGGAAAGAGTAGGACCAGTCAAGGACAGGGATGGGAAATTGTGTGTGGAGTCTGAAGAGATAGGCGAGATACTAAATGAATATTTTTCGTCAGTATTCACTCAGGAAAAAGATAATGTTGTGGAGGAGAATGCTGAGCCCCAGGCTAATAGAATAGATGGCATTGAGGTACGTAGGGAAGAGGTGTTGGCAATTCTGGACAGGCTGAAAATAGATAAGTCCCCGGGACCTGATGGGATTTATCCTAGGATTCTCTGGGAGGCCAGGGAAGAGATTGCTGGACCTTTGGCTTTGATTTTTATGTCATCATCGGCTACAGGAATAGTGCCAGAGGACTGGAGGATAGCAAATGTGGTCCCTTTGTTCAAAAAGGGGAGCAGAGACAACCCCGGCAACTATAGACCGGTGAGCCTCACGTCTGTAGTGGGTAAAGTCTTGGAGGGGATTATAAGAGACAAGATTTATAATCATCTAGATAGGAATAATATGATCAGGGATAGTCAGCATGGCTTTGTGAAGGGTAGGTCATGCCTCACAAACCTTATTGAGTTCTTTGAGAAGGTGACTGAACAGGTAGATGAGGGTAGAGCAGTTGATGTGGTGTATATGGATTTCAGCAAAGCGTTTGATAAGGTTCCCCACGGTAGGCTATTGCAGAAAATACGGAGGCTGGGGATTGAGGGTGATTTAGAGATGTGGATCAGAAATTGGCTAGCTGAAAGAAGACAGAGGATGGTGGTTGATGGGAAATGTTCAGAATGGAGTTCAGTCACAAGTGGAGTACCACAAGGATCTGTTCTGGGGCCGTTGCTGTTTGTCATTTTTATCAATGACCTAGAGGAAGGCGCAGAAGGGTGGGTGAGTAAATTTGCAGACGATACTAAAGTTGGTGGTGTTGTCGATAGTGTGGAAGGATGTAGCAGGTTACAGAGGGATATAGATAAGCTGCAGAGCTGGGCTGAGAGGTGGCAAATGGAGTTTAATGTAGAGAAGTGTGAGGTGATTCACTTTGGAAGGAATAACAGGAATGCAGAATATTTGGCTAATGGTAAAGTTCTTGAAAGTGTGGATGAGCAGAGGGACCTAGGTGTCCATGTACATAGATCCCTGAAAGTTGCCACCCAGGTTGATAGGGTTGTGAAGAAGGCCTATGGAGTGTTGGCCTTTATTGGTAGAGGGATTGAGTTCCGGAGTCGGGAGGTCATGTTGCAGCTGTACAGGACTCTGGTATGGCCGCATTTGGAGTATTGCGTACAGTTCTGGTCACCGCATTATAGGAAGGACGTGGAGGCTTTGGAGCGGGTGCAGAGGAGATTTACCAGGATGTTGCCTGTTATGGAGGGAAAATCTTATGAGGAAAGGCTGATGGACTTGAGGTTGTTTTCGTTGGAGAGAAGAAGGTTAAGAGGAGACTTAATAGAGGCATACAAAATGATCAGGGGGTTGGATAGGGTGGACAGTGAGAGCCTTCTCCCGCGGATGGAAATGGCTGGCACGAGGGGACATAACTTTAAACTGAGGGGTAATAGATATAGGACAGAGGTCAGAGGTAGGTTCTTTACGCAAAGAGTAGTGAGGCCGTGGAATGCCCTACCTGCTACAGTAGTGAACTCGCCAACATTGAGGGCATTTAAAAGTTTATTGGATAAACATATGGATGATAATGGCATAGTGTAGGTTAGATGGCTTTTGTTTCGGTGCAACATCGTGGGCCGAAGGGCCTGTACTGCGCTGTATTGTTCTATGTTCTATGTACCCTGACTGGTGTCTCTCAATCCCCCCTCTCTGTCAGGGAGATATCTGTACACTGACTGGTGTCTCTCAGTCCCCTCTCTCGCTCACGGAGATATCTGTACAGTGACTGGTGTCTCTCAATCCCCCCTCTCTGTCAGGGAGAAATCTGTACACTGACTGGTGTCTCTCAGTCCCCTCTCTCTCAGGGAGATATCTGTACACTGACTGGCGTCTCTCAGTCCCCTCTCTCTCAGGGAGATATCTGTACACTGACTGCTGTCACTCATGTAGTGATATGCCTGTAAACAATATTGTAGATCGCTGGTGGTGCGACCTCCAACCAACAGGTGGCGGTGCAGATCCACCATGCAGTCTTGAGGCAGTGGTCATGTAACAAAGCACTCAGATATAAGTGAGGGCAGATCCGTTGATCCTCAGATGGTGATAGAACATAGAACATACAGTGCAGAAGGAGGCCATTCGGCCCATCGAGTCTGCACCGACCCACTTAAGCCCTCACTGCCACCCTATCCTCCTAACCCAATAACCCCTCCTAACCTTTTGGGACACTAAGGGCAATTTAGCATGGCCAATCCACCTAACCTTGATGTGTTGGGTAGGCTGGGTCGATGTGGACTGCATTTGATGCTGTCTAGCAAGAGACAAACCTCCAACACTTGATAAGATGCAACATGAATTTATTTAACATCTAAACTATTATACATGTTCAACTGTGGGTTGACACTATGCTGACTTGACTGGAGACCTGATACTAGCCTAACCAGACTTACTAGCTACCACCTGGTGTTTGCACTGGCCAGCTCACGAACTCAGAGGCTGGGTCCCTAGTGAGCAGGAAAACTGGTGCCCTCTGGCTTTATAGTGGTTGTGTCCTGTCTGATGATTGGCTGCACTGTGCTGTGCGCTTACTGGTCATGCTGTGTGTCAATCACTACCTGTCTGCACTCCATTATATACATAGATGTATATCATGACAAACCTGACTGTTGTCTCTCAGTCGCCTCTCTCTCTTGGGGAGCTATCTGTACACTGACTGGGGTCTCTCTGTACACTGACTGGGGACTGACCCTTCTCTCTCTCAGGGAGGTATCTGGACATGGATTGGTGTCTCTCAGGCCCTTCCCGTCCAGGGAGATATATGGACATGGATTGGTGTCTCTCAGGCCCTTCCCGCCCAGGGAGATATCTGGACATGGATTGGTGTCCCTCAGGCTCTTCTCTCTCGGGGAGATATCTGGGCATGGATTGGTGTCTCTCAGGCTCTTCTCTCTCTCAGGGAGATATCTGGACATGGATTGGTGTCCCTCAGGCTCTTCTCTCTCTCAGGGAGATATCTGGACATGGATTGGTGTCTCTCAGGCCCTTCTCTCTCGGGCAGTTATCTGGACATGGATTGGTGTCCCTCAGGCTCTTCTCTCTCGAGGAGATATCTGGACATGGATTGGTGTCTCTCATGCCCTTCTCTCTCAGGGAGATATCTGGACATGGATTGGTGTCTCTCAGGCCCTTCTCTCTCTCTCAGGGAGATATCTGGACCTGGATTGGTGTCTCTCCGGCCCTTTCCGCTCAGGGAGATATCTGGACATGGATTGGTGTCTCTCAGGCCCTTCTCTCTCAGGAAGATATCTGGACATGGATTGGTGTCTCTCAGGCCCTTCCCGCCCAGGGAGATATCTGGACATGGATTGGTGTCTCTCAGGCCCTTCTCACTCTCAGGGAGATATCTGGACATGGATTGGTGTCTCTCAGACCCTTCTCTCTCAAGGAGATATCTGGACATGGATTGGTGTCTCTCAGGCCCTTCCCACTCAGGGAGATATCTGGACATGGATTGGTGTCTCTCAGGCGCTTCCCGCCCAGGGAGATATCTAGACATGGATTGGTGTCTCTTAGGCCCTTCTCTCTGTCAGGGAGATATCAGGACATGGATTGGTGTCTCTCAGGCCCTTCCCGCTCAGGGAGATATCTGGACATGGATTGGTGTCTCTCAGGCACCTCTCTCTCAGGGAGATATCTGGACATGGATTGGTGTCTCTCAGGCCCTTCTCTCTCAGGGAGATATCTGGACATGGATTGATATCCCTCAGGCCCTTCTCTCTCTCAGGGAGATATCTGCACATGGATTGGTGTCTCTCAGGCCCTTCTCTCTCTCAGGGAGATATCTGGACATGGATTGGTGTCTCTCAGGCCCTTCTCTCTCTCAGGGAGATATCTGGACATGGATTGGTGTCCCTCAGGCCCTTCTCTCTCTCAAGTAGATATCTGGACATGGATTGGTGTCTCTCAGGCCCTTCTCTCTCTCAGGGAGATATCTGGACATGGATTGGTGTCTCTCAGGCCCTTCTCTCTCAGGGAGATATCTGGACATGGATTGGTGTCTCTCAGGCCCTTCTCTCTCTCAGGGAGATATCTGGACATGGATTGGTGTCCCTCAGGCCCTTCTCTCTCTCAAGTAGATATCTGGACATGGATTGGTGTCCCTCAGGCCCTTCTCTCTCTCAGGGAGATATCTGGACATGGATTGGTGTCCCTCGGGCCCTTCTCTCTCTCAGGGAGATATCTGGACATGGATTGGTGTCTCTCAGGCCCTTCCCGCTCAGGGAGATATCTGGACATGGATTGGTGTCTCTCAGGCCCTTCTCTCTCAGGGAGATATCTGGACATGGATTGTTGTCTCTCAGGCCCTTCTCTCTCAGGGAGATATCTGGACATGGATTGGTGTCTCTCCGGCCCTTCCCGCTCAGTGAGATATCTGGACATGGATTGGTGTCTCTCAGTCCCTTCTCTCTCAGGGAGATATCTGGACATGGATTGGTGTCTCTCAGGCCCTTCTCTCTCAGGGAGATATCTGGACATGGATTGGTGTCTCTCATGCCCTTCTCTCTCAGGGAGATATCTGGACATGGATTGGTGTCTCTCAGGCCCTTCTCTCTCTCTCAGGGAGATATCTGGACATGGATTGGTGTCTCTCCGGCCCTTCCCGCTCAGGGAGATATCTGGACATGGATTGGTGTCTCTCAGGCCCTTCCCGCCCAGGGAGATATCTGGACATGGATTGGTGTCTCTCAGGCCCTTCTCTCTCTCAGGGAGATATCTGGACATGGATTGGTGTCTCTCAGACCCTTCTCTCTCAAGGAGATATCTGGACATGGATTGGTGTCTCTCAGGCCCTTCCCACTCAGGGAGATATCTGGACATGGATTGGTGTCTCTCAGGCGCTTCCCGCCCAGGGAGATATCTAGACATGGATTGGTGTCTCTTAGGCCCTTCTCTCTCTCAGGGAGATATCAGGACATGGATTGGTGTCTCTCAGGCCCTTCCCGCTCAGGGAGATATCTGGACATGGATTGGTGTCTCTCAGGCACCTCTCTCTCAGGGAGATATCTGGACATGGATTGGTGTCTCTCAGGCCCTTCTCTCTCGGGGAGATATCTGGACATGGATTGGTGTCTCTCAGGCCCTTCTCTCTCAGGGAGATATCTGGACATGGACTGGTGTCTCTCAGGCCCTTCTCTCTCTCAGGGAGATATCTGGACATGGATTGGTATCTCTCAGGCCCTTCTCTCTCAGGGAGATATCTGGACATGGATTGGGGTCTCTCAGGCCCTTCTCTCTCTCAGGGAGATATCTGGACATGGGTTGGTGTCTCTCAGGCCCTTCTCTCTCTCAGGGAGATATCTGGACATGGATTGGGGTCTCTCAGGCCCTTCTCTCTCTCAGGGAGATATCTGGATATGGATTGGTGTCTCTCCGGCCCTTCCCGCTCAGGGAGATATCTGGACATGGATTGGTGTCTCTCAGGCCCTTATCTCTCAGGAAGATATCTGGACATGGATTGGTGTCTCTCAGGCCCTTCCCGCCCAGGGAGATATCTGGACATGGATTGGTGTCTCTCAGGCCCTTCTCTCTCAGGAAGATATCTGGTCATGGATTGGGGTCTCTCAGGCCCTTCTCTCTCTCAGGGAGATAGCTGGACATGGGTTGGTGTCTCTCAGGCCCTTCTCTCTCTCAGGGAGATATCTGGACATGGATTGGGGTCTCTCAGGCCCTTCTCTCTCTCAGGGAGATATATGGACATGGATTGGTGTCTCTCAGGCCCTTCTCTCTCTCAGGGAGATATCTGGACATGGATTGGTGTCTCTCAGGCCCTTCTATCTCAGGGAGATATCTGGACATGGATTGGTGTCTCTCAGACCCTTCTCTCTCAAGGAGATATCTGGACATGGATTGGTGTCTCTCAGGCCCTTCCCACTCAGGGAGATATCTGGACATGGATTGGTGTCTCTCAGGCGCTTCCCGCCCAGGGAGATATCTAGACATGGATTGGTGTCTCTTAGGCCCTTCTCTCTCTCAGGGAGATACCAGGACATGGATTGGTGTCTCTCAGGCCCTTCCCGCTCAGGGAGATATCTGGACATGGATTGGTGTCTCTCAGACCCTTCTCTCTCAGGGAGATATCTGGACATGGATTGGTGTCTCTCAGGCCCTTCCCGCTCAGGGAGATATCTGGACATGGATTGGTGTCTCTCAGTCCCTTCTCTCTCAGGGAGATATCTGGACATGGATTGGTGTCTCTCAGGCCCTTCTCTCTCAGGGAGATATCTGGACATGGATTGGTGTCTCTCATGCCCTTCTCTCTCAGGGAGATATCTGGACATGGATTGGTGTCTCTCAGGCCCTTCTCTCTCTCTCAGGGAGATATCTGGACATGGATTGGTGTCTCTCCGGCCCTTCCCGCTCAGGGAGATATCTGGACATGGATTGGTGTCTCTCAGGCCCTTCCCGCCCAGGGAGATATCTGGACATGGATTGGTGTCTCTCAGGCCCTTCTCTCTCTCAGGGAGATATCTGGACATGGATTGGTGTCTCTCAGACCCTTCTCTCTCAAGGAGATATCTGGACATGGATTGGTGTCTCTCAGGCCCTTCCCACTCAGGGAGATATCTGGACATGGATTGGTGTCTCTCAGGCGCTTCCCGCCCAGGGAGATATCTAGACATGGATTGGTGTCTCTTAGGCCCTTCTCTCTCTCAGGGAGATATCAGGACATGGATTGGTGTCTCTCAGGCCCTTCCCGCTCAGGGAGATATCTGGACATGGATTGGTGTCTCTCAGGCACCTCTCTCTCAGGGAGATATCTGGACATGGATTGGTGTCTCTCAGGCCCTTCTCTCTCGGGGAGATATCTGGACATGGATTGGTGTCTCTCAGGCCCTTCTCTCTCAGGGAGATATCTGGACATGGACTGGTGTCTCTCAGGCCCTTCTCTCTCTCAGGGAGATATCTGGACATGGATTGGTATCTCTCAGGCCCTTCTCTCTCAGGGAGATATCTGGACATGGATTGGGGTCTCTCAGGCCCTTCTCTCTCTCAGGGAGATATCTGGACATGGGTTGGTGTCTCTCAGGCCCTTCTCTCTCTCAGGGAGATATCTGGACATGGATTGGGGTCTCTCAGGCCCTTCTCTCTCTCAGGGAGATATCTGGATATGGATTGGTGTCTCTCCGGCCCTTCCCGCTCAGGGAGATATCTGGACATGGATTGGTGTCTCTCAGGCCCTTATCTCTCAGGAAGATATCTGGACATGGATTGGTGTCTCTCAGGCCCTTCCCGCCCAGGGAGATATCTGGACATGGATTGGTGTCTCTCAGGCCCTTCTCTCTCAGGAAGATATCTGGTCATGGATTGGGGTCTCTCAGGCCCTTCTCTCTCTCAGGGAGATAGCTGGACATGGGTTGGTGTCTCTCAGGCCCTTCTCTCTCTCAGGGAGATATCTGGACATGGATTGGGGTCTCTCAGGCCCTTCTCTCTCTCAGGGAGATATATGGACATGGATTGGTGTCTCTCAGGCCCTTCTCTCTCTCAGGGAGATATCTGGACATGGATTGGTGTCTCTCAGGCCCTTCTATCTCAGGGAGATATCTGGACATGGATTGGTGTCTCTCAGACCCTTCTCTCTCAAGGAGATATCTGGACATGGATTGGTGTCTCTCAGGCCCTTCCCACTCAGGGAGATATCTGGACATGGATTGGTGTCTCTCAGGCGCTTCCCGCCCAGGGAGATATCTAGACATGGATTGGTGTCTCTTAGGCCCTTCTCTCTCTCAGGGAGATACCAGGACATGGATTGGTGTCTCTCAGGCCCTTCCCGCTCAGGGAGATATCTGGACATGGATTGGTGTCTCTCAGGCACCTCTCTCTCAGGGAGATATCTGGACATGGATTGGTGTCTCTCAGGCCCTTCTCTCTCGGGGAGATATCTGGACATGGATTGGTGTCTCTCAGGCCCTTCTCTCTCAGGGAGATATCTGGACATGGACTGGTGTCTCTCAGGCCCTTCTCTCTCTCAGGGAGATATCTGGACATGGATTGGTATCTCTCAGGCCCTTCTCTCTCAGGGAGATATCTGGACATGGATTGGGGTCTCTCAGGCCCTTCTCTCTCTCAGGGAGATATCTGGACATGGGTTGGTGTCTCTCAGGCCCTTCTCTCTCTCAGGGAGATATCTGGACATGGATTGGGGTCTCTCAGGCCCTTCTCTCTCTCAGGGAGATATCTGGACATGGATTGGTGTCTCTCCGGCCCTTCCCGCTCAGGGAGATATCTGGACATGGATTGGTGTCTCTCAGGCCCTTCTCTCTCAGGAAGATATCTGGACATGGATTGGTGTCTCTCAGGCCCTTCCCGCCCAGGGAGATATCTGGACATGGATTGGTGTCTCTCAGGCCCTTCTCTCTCAGGAAGATATCTGGTCATGGATTGGTGTCTCTCAGGCCCTTCTCTTTCTCAGGGAGATATCTGGACATGGATTGGTGTCTCTCAGGCCCTTCTATCTCAGGGAGATATCTGGACATGGATTGGTGTCTCTCAGGCCCTTCTCTCTCTCAGGGAGATATCTGGACATGGATTGGTGTCTCTCAGGCCCTTCTCGCTCGGTGAGATATCTGGACATGGATTGGTGTCTCTCAGGCGCGTCTCTCTCAGGGAGATATCTGGACATGGATTGGTGTCTCTCAGGCGCTTCTCGCTCAGGGAGATATCTGGACATGGATTGGTGTCTCTCAGGCCCTTCCCGCTCAGTGAGATATCTGGACATGGATTGGTGTCTCTCAGGCCCTTCTGTCTCAGGGAGATATCTGGACATGGATTGGTGTCTCTCAGGCCCTTCTCTCTCAGGGAGATATCTGAACATGGATTGGTGTCTCTCAGGCCCTTCTCTCTCAGGGAGATATCTGGACATGGATTGGTGTCTCTCAGGCCCTTCTCTCTCTCAGGGAGATATCTGGACATGGATTGGTGTCTCTCAGGCCTTTCTCTCTCTCAGGGAGATATCTGGACATGGATTGGTGTCTCTCAGGCACTTCTCTCTCAGGGAGATATCTGGACATGGATTGGTGTCTCAGGCCCTTCTCTCTCTCAGGGAGATATCTGGACATGGATTGGTGTCTCTCAGGCCCTTCTCTCTCAGGGAGATATCTGGACATGGATTGGTGTCTCTCAGACCCTTCTCTCTCAGGGAGATATCTGGACATGGATTGGTGTCTCTCAGGCCCTTCCCGCTCAGGGAGATATCTGGACATGGATTGGTGTCTCTAAAGGCCCTTCTCTCTCGGGGAGATATCTGGACATGGATTGGTGTCCCTCAGGTCCTTCTCTCTCAGGGAGATATCTGAACATGGATTGGTGTCTCTCAGGCCCTTCTCTCTCTCTCAGGGAGAGATCTGGACATGGATTGGTGTCTCTCAGGCCCTTATCTCTCTCTCAGGGAGATATCTGGACATGGATTGGTGTCTCTCAGGCCCTTCTCTCTCAGGGAGATATCTGGACATGGATTGGTGTCTCTCAGACCCTTCTCTCTCAGGGAGATATCTGGACAAGGATTGGTGTCTCTCAGGCCCTTCCCGCTCAGGGAGATATCTGGACATGGATTGGTGTCTCTCAGGCCCTTCTCTCTCAGGGAGATATCTGGACATGGATTGGTGTCTCTCAGACCCTTCTCTCTCAGGGAGATATCTGGACATGGATTGGTGTCTCTCAGGCCCTTCCCGCACAGGGAGATATCTGGACATGGATTGGTGTCTCTCAGGCCCTTCTCTCTCGGGGAGATATCTGGACATGGATTGGTGTCCCTCAGGTCCTTCTCTCTCAGGGAGATATCTGGACATGGATTGGTGTCTCTCAGGCCCTTCTCTCTCTCTCAGGGAGAGATCTGGACATGGATTGGTGTCTCTCAGGCCCTTCTCTCTCTCTCAGGGAGATATCTGGACATGGATTGGTGTCTCTCAGGCCCTTCTCTCTCAGGGAGATATCTGGACATGGATTGGTGTCTCTCAGGCCCTTCTCTCCCAGGGAGATATCTGGACATGGATTGGTGTCCCTCAGGCCCTTCTCTCTCAGGGAGATATCTGGACATGGATTGGTGTCTCTCAGGCCCTTCTCTCTCTCTCAGGGAGATATCTGGACATGGATTGGTGTCTCTCAGGCCCTTCTCTCTCTCTCAGGGAGAAAGCTGGACATGGATTGGTGTCTCTCAGGCCCTTCTCTCTCTCTCAGGGAGATGTCTGGACATGGATTGGTGTCTCTCAGGCCCTTCTCTCTCAGGGAGATATCTGGACATGGATTGGTGTCTCTCAGGCCCTTCTCTCTCAGGGAGATATCTGGACATGGATTGGTGTCTCTCAGGCCCTTTTCTCTCTCGGGGAGATATCTGGACATGGATTGGGGTCTCTCAGGCCCTTCCCGCTCATGGAGATATCTGGACATGGATTGGTGTCTCTCAGGCACTTCCCGCTCAGGGAGATATCTGGACATGGATTGGTGTCTCTCAGGCCCTTCTCTCTCAGGGAGATATCTGGACATGGATTGGTGTCTCTCAGGCCCTTCTCTCTCAGGGAGATATCTGGACATGGATTGGTGTCTCTCAGGCCCTTCTCTCTCAGGGAGATATCTGGACATGGATTGGTGTCTCTCAGGCCCTTTTCTCTCTCGGGGAGATATCTGGACATGGATTGGGGTCTCTCAGGCCCTTCCCGCTCATGGAGATATCTGGACATGGATTGGTGTCTCTCAGGCACTTCCCGCTCAGGGAGATATCTGGACATGGATTGGTGTCTCTCAGGCCCTTCTCTCTCAGGGAGATATCTGGACATGGATTGGTGTCTCTCAGGCCCTTCTCTCTCAGGGAGATATCTGGACATGGATTGATATCCCTCAGGCCCTTCTCTCTCTCAGGGAGATATCTGCACATGGATTGGGGTCTCTCAGGCCCTTCTCTCTCTCAGGGAGATATCTGGACATGGGTTGGTGTCTCTCAGGCCCTTCTCTCTCTCAGGGAGATATCTGGACATGGATTGGGGTCTCTCAGGCCCTTCTCTCTCTCAGGGAGATATCTGGATATGGATTGGTGTCTCTCCGGCCCTTCCCGCTCAGGGAGATATCTGGACATGGATTGGTGTCTCTCAGGCCCTTCTCTCTCAGGAAGATATCTGGACATGGATTGGTGTCTCTCAGGCCCTTCCCGCCCAGGGAGATATCTGGACATGGATTGGTGTCTCTCAGGCCCTTCTCTCTCAGGAAGATATCTGGTCATGGATTGGTGTCTCTCAGGCCCTTCTCTTTCTCAGGGAGATATCTGGACATGGATTGGTGTCTCTCAGGCCCTTCTATCTCAGGGAGATATCTGGACATGGATTGGTGTCTCTCAGGCCCTTCTCTCTCTCAGGGAGATATCTGGACATGGATTGGTGTCTCTCAGGCCCTTCTCGCTCGGTGAGATATCTGGACATGGATTGGTGTCTCTCAGGCGCGTCTCTCTCAGGGAGATATCTGGACATGGATTGGTGTCTCTCAGGCGCTTCTCGCTCAGGGAGATATCTGGACATGGATTGGTGTCTCTCAGGCCCTTCCCGCTCAGTGAGATATCTGGACATGGATTGGTGTCTCTCAGGCCCTTCTGTCTCAGGGAGATATCTGGACATGGATTGGTGTCTCTCAGGCCCTTCTCTCCCAGGGAGATATCTGAACATGGATTGGTGTCTCTCAGGCCCTTCTCTCTCAGGGAGATATCTGGACATGGATTGGTGTCTCTCAGGCCCTTCTCTCTCTCAGGGAGATATCTGGACATGGATTGGTGTCTCTCAGGCCCTTCTCTCTCTCAGGGAGATATCTGGACATGGATTGGTGTCTCTCAGGCACTTCTCTCTCAGGGAGATATCTGGACATGGATTGGTGTCTCAGGCCCTTCTCTCTCTCAGGGAGATATCTGGACATGGATTGGTGTCTCTCAGGCCCTTCTCTCTCAGGGAGATATCTGGACATGGATTGGTGTCTCTCAGACCCTTCTCTCTCAGGGAGATATCTGGACATGGATTGGTGTCTCTCAGGCCCTTCCCGCTCAGGGAGATATCTGGACATGGATTGGTGTCTCTAAAGGCCCTTCTCTCTCGGGGAGATATCTGGACATGGATTGGTGTCCCTCAGGTCCTTCTCTCTCAGGGAGATATCTGAACATGGATTGGTGTCTCTCAGGCCCTTCTCTCTCTCTCAGGGAGAGATCTGGACATGGATTGGTGTCTCTCAGGCCCTTATCTCTCTCTCAGGGAGATATCTGGACATGGATTGGTGTCTCTCAGGCCCTTCTCTCTCAGGGAGATATCTGGACATGGATTGGTGTCTCTCAGACCCTTCTCTCTCAGGGAGATATCTGGACATGGATTGGTGTCTCTCAGGCCCTTCCCGCTCAGGGAGATATCTGGACATGGATTGGTGTCTCTCAGGCCCTTCTCTCTCAGGGAGATATCTGGACATGGATTGGTGTCTCTCAGACCCTTCTCTCTCAGGGAGATATCTGGACATGGATTGGTGTCTCTCAGGCCCTTCCCGCTCAGGGAGATATCTGGACATGGATTGGTGTCTCTCAGACCCTTCTCTCTCGGGGAGATATCTGGACATGGATTGGTGTCCCTCAGGTCCTTCTCTCTCAGGGAGATATCTGGACATGGATTGGTGTCTCTCAGGCCCTTCTCTCTCTCTCAGGGAGAGATCTGGACATGGATTGGTGTCTCTCAGGCCCTTCTCTCTCTCTCAGGGAGATATCTGGACATGGATTGGTGTCTCTCAGGCCCTTCTCTCTCAGGGAGATATCTGGACATGGATTGGTGTCTCTCAGGCCCTTCTCTCCCAGGGAGATATCTGGACATGGATTGGTGTCTCTCAGGCCCTTCTCTCTCTCTCAGGGAGAAAGCTGGACATGGATTGGTGTCTCTCAGGCCCTTCTCTCTCTCTCAGGGAGATGTCTGGACATGGATTGGTGTCTCTCAGGCCCTTCTCTCTCAGGGAGATATCTGGACATGGATTGGTGTCTCTCAGGCCCTTCTCTCTCTCGGGGAGATATCTGGACATGGATTGGTGTCTCTCAGGCCCTTCTCTCTCAGGGAGATATCTGGACATGGATTGGTGTCTCTCAGGCCCTTTTCTCTCTCGGGGAGATATCTGGACATGGATTGGGGTCTCTCAGGCCCTTCCCGCTCATGGAGATATCTGGACATGGATTGGTGTCTCTCAGGCACTTCCCGCTCAGGGAGATATCTGGACATGGATTGGTGTCTCTCAGGCCCTTCTCTCTCAGGGAGATATCTGGACATGGATTGGTGTCTCTCAGGCCCTTCTCTCTCAGGGAGATATCTGGACATGGATTGATATCCCTCAGGCCCTTCTCTCTCTCAGGGAGATATCTGCACATGGATTGGTGTCTCTCAGGCCCTTCTCTCTCTCAGGGAGATATCTGGACATGGATTGGTGTCTCTCAGGCCCTTCTCTCTCTCAGGGAGATATCTGGACATGGATTGGTGTCCCTCAGGCCCTTCTCTCTCTCAAGTAGATATCTGGACATGGATTAGTGTCTCTCAGGCCCTTCTCTCTCTCAGGGAGATATCTGGACATGGATTGGTGTCTCTCAGGCCCTTCTCTCTCAGGGAGATATCTGGACATGGATTGGTGTCTCTCAGGCCCTTCTCACTCTCAGGGAGATAACTGGACATGGATTGGTGTCCCTCAGGCCCTTCTCTCTCTCAGGGAGATATCTGGACATGGATTGGTGTCCCTCAGGCCCTTCTCTATCTCAGGGAGATATCTGGACATGGACTGGTGTCTCTCAGGCCCTTCCCGCTCAGGGAGATATCTGGACATGGATTGGTGTCTCTCAGGCCCTTCTCTCTCAGGGAGATATCTGGACATGGATTGGTGTCTCTCAGGCCGTTCTCTCTCTCAGGGAGATATCTGGACATGGATTGGTGTCCCTCAGGCCCTTCTCTCTCTCAAGTAGATATCTGGACATGGATTGGTGTCCCTCAGGCCCTTCTCTCTCTCAGTGAGATATCTGGACATGGATTGGTGTCCCTCAGGCCCTTCTCTCTCTCAGGGAGATATCTGGACATGGATTGGTGTCTCTCAGGCCCTTCCCGCTCAGGGAGATATCTGGACATGGATTGGAGTCTCTCCGGCCCTTCCCGCTCAGTGAGATATCTGGACATGAATTGGTGTCTCTCAGTCCCTTCTCTCTCAGGGAGATATCTGGACATGGATATATGTGTGTCAGGCCCTTCTCTCTCTCTCAGGGAGGTAGATGCATTTATGAAATGGAAGTCATGCTTGACGAATCTACTGGAATTCTTTGAAGATGAAACTGGTGGAGACCCGGTGGATGTGGTTTATTTCAACTTTCAGAAGGCTTTCTCTCACAGAGTAGATTACTAAGGTTTTTTTCTTTTCTTTTATAAATTTAGAATACCCAATTTTTTTTTTCCAATCAAGGTGCAATTTAGCGTGGCAAATCCACCTACCCTGCACATCTACGGGTTGTAGGGGTGAGACCCACGCAGACAAGGAGAGAATGTGCTAACTTCACACGGACAGTGACCCAGGGCCGGGATCGAACCCGGGTCCTTGCGTAGTGAGGCAGCAGTGCTAACCACTGTGCTGCCCCTTACTATGTAAAGTTAAAACGCATGGGATTATGGGTAGTGTCTTGAGATAGATTGAAAGCTGGTTAGCAGACAGAAAGCAAAACGTTGGAATAAATGGGTCTTTTTCTGATTGGCAGGCAGTGATTAGTGGGGCACCGCAGGGATCTGTACTCGGACCCGAATTGTTCACATTAAATATTAATGATTTGGACGAGGGAACTAAATGTAGTATTACCAAATTTGCAGATGATATAAAGTTTGGTGGGAGGGTGAGCGGTGAGGAGGATGTGAGCGGGATTTGGACAGGCTGAGTGAGTGGGCACATGCATGGTGGATACAGTATAATGTGAATAAATGTGTGGTTATCCGCTTCGGTAGCAAAAATAGGAAGGCCAGCTTCCGGTGGCAGTGATGTGTTGAGCAGACGCATATCAGGTGGCTCTCCTCCCAACCAGGCCCAAAATAGTGACTTTTTTGAGATTTCTGCCCCAAAAAAGCCATCCAAAACTCTCCCAATCCTAGACGGGACAAAGAACAACACAGCGGAGAAGAAGATGCCGGCAAACGGCAGCACAAAGAGCCAGCGGGAAGGCAGAAACGGCGGAAAGGGGCACGAGCAACAGGCGGACAGACCAGCGGACCCACGAGGCGAGGTGGAATTCTCGTTCTTTTCACCCGTATCGACTTGTTTGCAGTGGGGAAATCGGTGCTTCCAGGAATTGTAGGAGCGGAATACTCCGCGCTCGTCATCTCCGACCACGCTCTACACTACGTGGATGTGAGGTTGGAGGCGGGCCGTGCCCAGCGCCCTACATGGAGACTGGACACGGACCTCCTGGGCGACAAGGCTTTCTGCCAGAAAACAGCACAGCCCATAGGCGGCCACATGAGTAACAACTGGAATGGGGAGGTCTCACCCTCCACGTTCTGGGAGGCACTCAGAGGGGAAATTATAGTCTACAAGGCACGCAGAGACAGGGAAGAGAGGACGGCCAGGCAGCAGCTGATCGACTCCATCTTGGAGATCGACAGAAAGTATTCCGAGTCCCCGACCGTAGAGCTGCTGGCTGAGAGGAAAAAGCAGCAAATGGACTTTAACCTGCTATCCACCAGGAAAGCAGTGCACCAACTCCGCCAGACACAGCAGACCTTTTACGAACACGAGGAAAAGGCTGGCCGCCTGCTGAGAAAGCAGGTAGCCACAAAGGAAATAGCGCAGGTAAAGGACAGCAGAGGCAGACTGGTAGTGGAACAAAAAGAGGTCAATCGAGCATTTGAGACCTTCTACCAAGGACTGTACACCCCGGAGCCCCCCGATGGGGATGCGGGGATGAAACAGTTCCTTGACGTACTGGAAATGCCAGTTGTGGGGGGAGACAGACGGGGGGAGCTGGAAGCACCAATAGATCTAGGAGAAATCATGGGACAGCATCAGCTCCATGCAGGTGGGGAAAGGCACCAGGACCCGATGATTCCCGGCAGACTTCTATAAAGAATTTGCATCGACCCTGGCCACACATCTAAGGGACATGTTCGCAGACTCGCTGGCAAGAGGCACTTTGTCTCCTACACTAACACAGGCAACATTCTCATTGATATCCAAAAAAGACAAAGACCCAACAGAATGTGGATCATAGAGATCCATTTCGCTGCTAAATACGGACGCGAAAATACTCGCAAAGGTCCTGGCCAAAAGGCTGGAGAGCTGTGTACCAGAGGTGGTCGCAGAGGACCAGACAGGCTTTGTCAAGCGTAGGGAACTCACTGCGAACATCAGGCGGCTGCTGAATGTGATAATGACCCTCCCCGGGGAGAGAACACCAGAGGTGATCATCTCCCTGGACGCAGGAAAGGCCTTTGACAGAGTCAACTGGAACTACCTCCTTGAGATACTGGAACGGTTTGGGCTAGGAGCAGGATTCACTGCCTGGGTGAGACTCCTGCACAACGCTCCCAAGGCGAGTGTCCGAACCAACACCACCAGCTCTGAATACTTTCAGCTGCAAAGAGGCACAAGGTAGGGTTGCCCACAGTCCCCGCTCCTGGCAATCGAACCTCTGCCGATAGCTCTGCGGGACGTGAAAAGCTGGAAGGGCATTCAAAGAGGAGACAGAGAGCACAGAGTCTCGCTCTATGCAGATGACCTGCTCCTGAACGTCTCAAAGCCACAGGAAGGACTGAAAGCAATTTTGTGGATCCTGAAAGAATTAAAAACCTTCTCAGGTTACAAACGCAACCTGGGCAAGAGCGAGGCATTTCCAGTGAACTCAACAGGGGAGGGGCAGAGCTGGAAGGACCTGCGTTCAACACAGCCCAGGACAGATTCCGATACCTGGGGATCCAAATAGTCAGCAACTGGACACAGATCCACAAGTGGAACCTGACCAGCCTGGTGGAGGAAGTAAAAAAGAACCTACAGAGGTGGGACGCACTCCCACTCTCCCTGGCGGGGAGAGTGCAGACGATCAAGATGGACGTGCTGCTGAGGTTCCTCTTCCTGTTTAGGGCCAAACCGATCTTCATCCCCAAGCCCTTCTTCCAAAATGCAGACAGTTTAATCATGGCATTTGTGGGGGGAGGTAAGAATCCAAGAGTTCCCAAAACAAAAAGGAGGAAAATGAAGGGAGGCCTGGCACTGTCAAACCTGCAATATTACCACTGGGCGGCAATGGTGGAAAGACTGAGGGGATGGGTGCATGAACCCAATTCGGGGTGAGTATGGATGGAGGAGGCCTCCTGCAAGGGAACGACCCTCCGGGCCCTGGCTACAGCAGCACTCCCATCCACCCCCCCCCCCCCCCCCCCCCACCCCAGCAAAATACGCATCAAACCCGGTGATAGCGGCCACACTGAAAACGTGGGCCCAATAAGACAACACTTCGGACTGAGACCAAGATGTCCCCCATGGCTCCCATCTGCGGGAACCACAAATTCCCACCAGCCATGCTGGACACCACCTTTAAAAATTGGGGACAGGACGGGAGAACGCTGAGTTAGGGACTTCTACATAGGACACAGACTCACGACGCTAAACAAACTAATGGAGAAATGGGAACTAAGGCCAGGACAGGAAATGAGAAACTTACAAATAAAACACTTCCTCCGCAAAGAGACAGCAGAGTATCCCTGGGCCCCAGAGACTACACTATTAGAGGACCTGATGAACACAGACAGTAAAGAAGGGGGACTCTGTGGGAAAATATATGGACAGCCACCGGACAGGGTCCGAACGCCATTAGACGAGACCAGACAGAAATGGGGAGACGAACTGGGGACAGAAGTGGGGTGGGAACTCTGGAGCAAAGCACTGAGCAGGGCCAACTCCACCTCTTCCTGCGCAAGGCTGATCCTCATGCAGTTCAAAGTGGTGCACAGAGCGCACGCGACCAGAACCCTGGAGGTGAAGGACAAATGCGAGCGGTGCCAGAGGGGCCCGGACAACCACACCCACATGTTCTGGGCTTGTCCCAAACTTGCTGGGTTCTGGACAGCCTTCTCCAAGGCAATGTCCAAGATTGTGGGGGTGAGGGTGAAGCCATGCCCAATTGTGGCAATAGAATATAGAACAGTACAGCACAGAACAGGCCCTTTGGCCCTCGATGTTGTGCCGAGCATTGTCCGAAACCAAGATCAAGCTATCCCACTCCCTGTCATTCTGGTGTGCTCCATGTGCCTATCCAATAACCGCTTGAAAGTTCCTAAAATGTCCGACTCCACTATCACAGCAGGCAATCCATTCCACACCCTAACCACTCTGAGTAAAGAACCTACCTCGGACATCCCTCCTATATCTCCCACCCCGAACCTTATAGTTATGCCCCCTTGTAACAGCTACATCCACCCGAGGAAATAGTCTCTGAACGACCACTCTATCTATCCCCCTCATCGTCTTATAAACCTCTATTAAGTCGCCTCTCATCCTCCTCCGCTCCAAAGAGAATCTTCGGGGTATCGGAACAGCCAGAGCTACACATGGGGAAGCGGGCCGATGCCCTAGCTTTCGCTTCCCTAATCGCTCGCCGGAGAATCCTGCTCGGCTGGCGATCAGCAACACCACCCACAGCTGCAGACTGGCTGGCTATCGTAATTTCTCCACCTGGAGAAGATCAAATGCACCATCCGAGGGTTGGAGGAAGGCTTCCTTAAAGCATGAAGGCAATTTGTCGGCCTGTTCCAAAACCAGTTTGAGGCCAACAGCAATCAGTAGAAAGGGAAACCGGAAAGTAAAAAAGGAATGTCAGGGACACACAACCCGGGGGGGGGGGGGGGGGGAAGAGAAGAAGGAACCTGAGGCTGACAAAAGAAACAATGCGAAGGGAGGGGGTAACACCCCCCCCTCCATCCACAAGAGGGGCACGGCCGAAATTGGCAGGAAGAAAAAGGGGAGAAACCGAGCAGGAGGGGGTGACCCATGCACCCATCCCCTCAGTCTTTCCACCATTGCCGCCCAGTGGGATGCCAGGACTGTCATATGAGGAGAGACTAAATCGGTTAGTTAGTTTGAGGATAAGGGGTAATCCTTTTAGGACTGAGGTGAGGCAAAATTCCTTCACCCAGAGAGTGGTGAATCTGCGAAATTATCCAGCACAGAAAGTAGTTGCGTCAAAAACATTGTGGAATTAGATATAGCTCTTTGGGTTAAAGGGGTCAAGGGATATGGGGGGGAAGGCAGGATCAGGGTATGATCTTGATGATCAACATGATCATAATGAATGGTGGAGCAGGCTCGAAGGGCCGAATGGCCTCCTCCTGCTTCCATTTTATATATACCTGTTTACTGACTGGTTTCTCTCTGGGGCTTATGGGACTGATTGACTGCTTGGAGTGTCATCACTGGTCGTGGCATAGAGCCGGCTGCCCGACAGCGAGGGGCTCCACCAGCAGCTCTAGGGTTATTCTACACAGCTGGGCATCTTCGCTGGCGTTCGGTTGAAGGCGGCTGGTCGACTCTGTGGGGTTGTGTCCAACGGTGGACTTGATGGGTGGGGGGAGGGTGGAATGAGGCATCATCCTTGTGCTGAGGTGAGGCCGGCTGTTCGGCCTTGCCTGGCAGCATCGCTGGTGGTCGGACAAAGGCAGCTGGTCGACTGGGTGTGGCATCGTGCCAGACTGTCAGCTTAAGGATGGTGGAGGAGTTGTTCGACCAGGTGGGGCATGGTGGTGGTGGTGGTGGTGACACACGGAGGGATTCTCGACCAGGTGAGGCGACATATCCCATCGCCATTGCAAACCCTGGGCCCTCAAGATGGCAGCACTGCCCAACCTTGCCCTCCTTCTCCCGTCACCTTTCAGCCTGATTGGTGCCAATGTTCCCTCTGCCCATTGGCCACATTGCTGCCGATTGACATAAGTCCCAACCAATCGGCTGTGGGCTTTATCTCCTGCCCGGCCCACCCTGCTTGATTGGCATTCAGCCTGCTGATTGACAGTAGCGGCGGCGACTATCTACCAATCAGTACCCTACCGGCCCAAGCTGCGTTGATTTTTCCCTCCCGCCCCTATCCAACTCTCGTCTTCTGAATGGTTCTCCCGCTTGATCGACGGGCCGCCGGTCCAATGGCACCCCACCCTCCACGCTGCCTGTGGCCCATTGATCCGGTCGCCTGTCAATCAACCTCTCCGCCCATCTCCGGCCGCGCTCCCGTCCTCATCCCCGCCCTTCCCTTTGTGACACAGTTCAGGGGCGAGGCCTCGGCTTTGGATTGACTGGCCAGGACCCAATGATAGCCACCCGTCACTCACAAACATCTCCAGGTCGATTGGCTAACGTGGGTGCGGTTAAGGAGGGGGCGCAACCAATGGAAGCTGCCCCTCACTTAACCCCGCCCCATGCCCGACCAACTGATTGACGTGCCTTTGCACCAACCGACCGTCGCTTCATCCAATTGACGGTGGCCTTGTCCAATCGGCAGGCTCTGAGGTGGGCGGGTCTCTGCCTCGTCCAATGAACGGAAGGGAGCGGTCTACAGGCTCCACCCCCGCCTCCTCCCCCTGTCCCTCGGCCTCTGAAGCGGCTCCAGCTGCGTACTCGAGGCCCAGGCCTCATCTGGGGCCTGGTTAGGTTAAGGTAACCAAGACGGGAGGGTTGACCTGGTTTAAATAACAAGGAGGAGGATTAATCTGGTTTAAATAACATGGGGGAGGATTAATCTGGTGTAAATAACCAATGGGAAAGTTAACCTGGTTAAAATAATTTGGGGAAGGATTAATCTGGTGTAAATATCCAATGGGAAAGTTAACCAGGTTTAAATAACTTGGGGAATGTATAATCTGGTAAAGTTAACCAGGATTGGGTGAAACTGATGTAATTAACCAGGGGGGGGGGAGGGCGAAACTGGTTTGAGTAACTAGGATGAGAACTAACCAGGTAAAGGGAACCTAGAAGTGTATTAACCAGAGTTGACTAATGTGGGGAGGGTTAACTGGGTAAACATAACTAGGAGGAGCATTAACCGATTTAAATAACTAACAGGAAGGTTAACTGTGTTTTAATAACTAATGCAAGAGAAAAGGCAACTAGGAGGAGGTTTGGCCAGGTTTAAATAACTAACAAAATGTTAACAGGGTTTAAATAACTAGTAGAAGGGTTAACTGGGTTTAAGTAATGAGTGGGAGGGTTAACCAGGTAAAGATAACCAGAAGGAGGATTGAGCAAACCAAAATATGCAGGCAGTGGGTTAACTGGGTTTAAATATCTACAAGGTGGGGTAGCCAGTTGAAGATAATCAGGGGGTGGGGTGGAGTGGAGTGGAGTGGAGTGGCAGGTTAGGAGAGGTTATTGGGTTACGTGGACAGGGTAGAGTGTGAGGGCTTAAGTGGGTCGGTGCAGACTTGATGGGCCGAATGGTCTCCTTCTGCACTGTATGTTCTATGTTCTAAGACAGTTAACCAGGTAAAAAATAAGCAAGAGGGGGGTTAACTGAATGTAACTATCCAGAATTACCCGGGTTAAAAGATTCAACCTGCATCACTGGGACATGATTGAGGTCAGTGCTGATGCCTCCTGCCGTCGGATAGCTGGATGGAACAGATGCCCTGACAGTCACACCTGGGTATAAGACTGCTTCTTCTTCGATTAACCTCTCTCTCTCTCTTGTTCACCTTACCCCCACCCCTCCATCACCAGCGATGGCGTCTGAGGTGAAGGCGAGTGGGCAGTCACTCGAGCAGTTCCTCCTGCTCGCCAAGACAGTGCGAGGAGCAGCTCTCGTAGCTCTTATCAATCAGCTCCTTGAGGTGCCTGGGGTGTATGTCTTTGGGGAGTTCCTCGAGATTCCCAACATCCAGGAGGTGAGTAGAGGGAGCTTTACTTTGTATCTAACCCTGTGCTGTACCTGTCCTGGGAGTGTTTGATGGGGACAGTGTAGAGGGAGCTTTACTCTGTATCTAACCCTGTGCTGTCCCTGTCCTGGGAGTGTTTAATGGGGACAGTGTAGAGGGAGCTTTTCTCTGTATCTAACCCCGTGCTGTACCTGTCCTGGGAGTGTTTGATGGGGACAGTGTAGAGGGAGCTTTACTCTGTATCTAACCCCGTGCTGTACCTGTCCTGGGAATGTTTGATGGGGACAGTGCAGAGGGAGCTTTACTCTTTATCTAACCCTCTGCTGTACCTGTCCTGGGAGTGTTTGATGGGGACAGTGCAGAGGGAGCTTTACTCTGTATCTAACCCTGTGCTGTACCTGTCCTGGGAGTGTTTGATGGGGACAGTGCAGAGGGAGCTTTACTCTGTAGCTAACTCCGTGCTGTACCTGTCCTGGGAGTGTTTGATGGGGACAGTGTAGAGGGAGCTTTACTCTGTATCTAACCCCGTGCTGTACCTGTCCTGGGAGTGTTTGATGGGGACAGTGTAGAGGGAGCTTTACTCTGTATCTAACCCCGTGCTGTACCTGTCCTGGGAGTGTTTTATGGGGACAGTGTAGAGGGAGCTTTACTCTGTATCTAACCCTGTGCTGTACCTGTCCTGGGAGTGTTTGATGGGGACAGTGCAGAGGGAGCTTTACTCTGTATCTAACCGTGTGCTGTACCTGTCCTGGGAGTGTTTGATGTGGACAGTGTAGAGGGAGCTTTACTCTGTATCTAACCCCGTGCTGTACCTGTCCTGGGAGTGTTTGATGGGGACAGTGTAGAGGGAGCTTTACTTTGTATCTAACCCCATGCTGTACCAATCCTGGGAGTGTTTGATGGGGACAGTGTAGAGGGAGCTTTACTCTGTATCTAACCCTGTGCTGTATCTGTCCTGGGAGTGTTTGATGGGGACAGTGTAGAGGGAGCTTTACTTTGTATCTAACCCCATGCTGTACCAATCCTGGGAGTATTTTATGTGGACAGTCGAAAGGGAGCTTTACTCTGTATCTAACCCCATGTTATATATGACTCCTCAGAGGGAGAGGGAGATTCAATTGAAATTTTGAGGCATTGAGGGCTCAAGGTTATGCGATAGGGAGTAAGAATGTTGGGAGAGGCGGTGTAAATGGGGCAAGAGAAACGTGGCTGAATGGGGTGAGGGAGATAGAGAGGGCCGAGAGAGAGTGAGAGTGAGCGAGAGAGGACAGTTAAAAAAGCAATAAGGGGGGAAGAGGATGAAATATGAGTGCAAGGTAGCTAGTAATATAAAGGAAGATAGGAAGAGTTTTTCAATTATATGAACGGTAAGAGAGAGGCAAGAATGGACATTGGATAACTGAAAATTGTGGCTGGAGGAGTAGCAACGGGGAACAAAGAAATGGCAGAGGAACTGAATAGTTACTTTGCATCAGTCTACACGATGGAAGACACCAGTGGGATGCCAGAGCTCCAGGAGAACCAGGGGGCAGAGGTGAGAGCAGTGGCCATCACGAAGGAGAAGGCTCTGGGGAAACTGAAAGCTCTGAAGGTGGATAAGTCACCTGGACCGGATGGACTACTCCCCAGGGTTTTAAAAGAGATCGCTGAGGAAATTGTGGAGGCATTGGTGGTGATCTTTCAGGAATCACTGGAGGCAGGAAGGGTCCCAGAGGACTGGAAAGCGGCTAATGTAACACCACTGTTTAAAAAGGGAGGGAGGCAGAAGATGGGAAATTATAGGCCGGTTAGCCTGACTCTGGTCATTGGTAAGATTCTAGAGTCCATTATTAAAGATGACATCTGGAGTACTTGGAAGTGCATGGTAAAATAGGACTGAGTCAGCACGGCTTCGTCAAGGGGAGGTCATGTCTGACAAATCTGTTAGAGTTCTTTGAGGAAGTAACAAAGAAGTTAGACAAAAAAGAACCAGTGGATGTGATTTATTTAGATTTCTAGAAGGCCTTTGACAAGGTGCCTACAGGAGGCTGTTGAATAAGTTAAGAGCCCATTTTTCAGGATGGCAGCCGGTGACTAGTGGTATGCCTCAGGGGTCTGTGCTGGGACCACAACTTTTCACAATATACATTAATGATCTGGAAGAAGGTACTGAAGGCACTGTTGCTAAGTTTGCAGATGATACAAAGATCTGTAGAGGGACAGGTAGTATTAAGGAAGCAGGGGGGCTGCAGGAAGGGCAGGAGAGTGGGCAAAGAAGTGGCAGATGGAATATAATGTGGAAGTGTGAGGTTAAGCACTTTGGTGGGAAGAATGGAGGGATAGACTATTTTCTAAATGGGAAATATCTCAGGAAATCAGAAGCACAAAGGGACCCTGGAGTCTGAGTTCAAGATTCTCTCAAGGTTAACGTGCAGGTTAAGGAAGGAAAATGTAATTTTAGCATTCATGTCGAGGGGGCTAGAATATGAAATGAAATGAAAATGAAAATCGCTTGTTGCCACAAGTAGGCTTCAAATGAAGTTACTGTGAAAAGTCCCTTGTCACCACATTCAGGAGCCTGTTCGGGGAGGCTGGTGCGGGAATTGAACCGTGCTGCTGACCTGCCTTGATCTGCTTTTTAAAAAGTCAGCTATTTAGCCCACTGTGCTAAACCAGCCCCTAACACAAGACCAGGATGTGCTTCTGACGCGGTATCAGTCTCTGGTCAGACCCCGTTTGGAGCATTGTGAGCAGTTTTGGGCCCTGTATCTAAGGAAGGATGTGCTGGCCTTGGAAAGGGTCCAGAGGAGGTTCACAAGAATGATCCCTGGAATGAAGAACTTGTCGTTTGAGGACTCTGTGTCTGTATTCGTTGGAGTTTAGAAGGATGAGGGGGGATCTTATTGAAACTTACAGGATACTGCGAGGCCTGGATAGAGTGGACGTGGAGAGGATGTTTCCACTTGTAGGAGAAACTAGAACCAGAGGACACCATCTCAGACTAAAGGGACGATTCTTTAAAACAGAGATGAGGAGGAATTTCTTCAGCCAGAGGGTGGTGAATCTGTGGAACTCTTTGCCGCAGAAGGCTGTGGAGGCCAAATCACTGAGTGTCGTTAAAACAGAGATAGATAGGTTCTTGATTAATAAGGGGATCAGGGATTATGGGGATAAGAATGGGGATGAGAAACATATCAGCTATGATTGAATGGCGGAGCAGACTCGATGGGCCGAGTGGCTTAATTCTGCTCCTATGACGTATGGGCTTATGGTGAGAGATGAGGTGAGAGAGGGAGAAGGGGGCTGAGAGTGGGAGAGGGGGGCTGAGAGTGGGAGAGGGGGGCTGAGAGAGGGAGAGGGGGTGCTGAGAGAGGGAGAGGGGGTGCTGAGAGAGGGAGAGGGGGTGCTGAGAGAGGGAGAGGGGGTGCTGAGAGAGGGAGAGGGGGTGCTGAGAGAGGGAGAGGGGGTGCTGAGAGAGGGAGAGGGGGTGCTGAGAGAGGGAGAGGGGGTGCTGAGAGAGGGAGAGGGGGTGCTGAGAGAGGGAGAGGGGGGCTGAGAGAGGGAGAGGGGGGCTGAGAGAGGGAGAGGGGGGCTGAGAGAGGGAGAGGGGGGCTGAGAGAGGGAGAGGGGGGCTGAGAGAGGGAGAGGGGGGCTGAGAGAGGGAGAGGGGGGCTGAGAGAGGGAGAGGGGGGCTGAGAGAGGGAGAGGGGGGCTGAGAGAGGGAGAGGGGGGCTGAGAGAGGGAGAGGGGGGCTGAGAGAGGGAGAGGGGGGCTGAGAGAGGGAGAGGGGGGCTGAGAGAGGGAGAGGGGGGCTGAGAGAGGGAGAGGGGGGCTGAGAGAGGGAGAGGGGGGCTGAGAGAGGGAGAGGGGGGCTGAGAGAGGGAGAGGGGGGCTGAGAGAGGGAGAGGGGGGCTGAGAGAGGGAGAGGGGGGCTGAGAGAGGGAGAGGGGGGCTGAGAGAGGGAGAGGGGGGCTGAGAGAGGGAGAGGGGGGCTGAGAGAGGGAGAGGGGGGCTGAGAGAGGGAGAGGGGGGCTGAGAGAGGGAGAGTGGGGCTGAGAGAGGGAGAGGGGGGCTGAGGGAGGGAGAGGGGGGCTGAGGGAGGGAGAGGGGGGCTGAGGGAGGGAGAGGGGGGCTGAGGGAGGGAGAGGGGGGCTGAGGGAGGGAGAGGGGGTCTGAGGGAGGGAGAGGGGGTCTGAGGGAGGGAGAGGGGGTCTGAGGGAGGGAGAGGGGGTCTGAGGGAGGGAGAGGGGGTCTGAGGGAGGGAGAGGGGGGCTGAGGGAGGGAGAGGGGGGCTGAGGGTGGGAGAGGGGGGCTGAGGGTGGGAGAGGGGGGGGCTGAGAGAGGGAGAGGGGGGGCTGAGAGAGGGAGAGGGGGGGCTGAGAGAGGGAGAGGGGGGCTGAGAGAGGGAGAGGGGGGGCTGAGAGAGGGAGAGGGGGGCTGAGAGAGGGAGAGGGGGGGCTGAGAGAGGGAGAGGGGGGGCTGAGAGAGGGAGAGGGGGGGCTGAGAGAGGGAGAGGGGGGGCTGAGAGAGGGAGAGGGGGGGGCTGAGAGAGGGAGAGGGGGGGCTGAGAGAGGGAGAGGGGGGGCTGAGAGAGGGAGAGGGGGGGCTGAGAGAGGGAGAGGGGGGGCTGAGAGAGGGAGAGGGGGGGCTGAGAGAGGGAGAGGGGGGGCTGAGAGAGGGAGAGGGGGGGCTGAGAGAGGGAGAGGGGGCTGAGAGAGGGAGAGGGGGGCTGAGAGAGGGAGAGGGGGGGGCTGAGAGAGGGAGAGGGGGGGGCTGAGAGAGGGAGAGGGGGGGGCTGAGAGAGGGAGAGGGGGGGCTGAGAGAGGGAGAGGGGGGGCTGAGAGAGGGAGAGGGGGGGCTGAGAGAGGGAGAGGGGGGGCTGAGAGAGGGAGAGGGGGGGCTGAGAGAGGGAGAGGGGGGGCTGAGAGAGGGAGAGGGGGGGCTGAGAGAGGGAGAGGGGGTGCTGAGAGAGGGAGAGGGTGCGAGGGAGCGGGTGCGCGAGAGAGGGAGGGGGTGCGAGGGAGCGGGTGCGCGAGAGAGGGAGGGGGTGCGAGGGAGCGGGTGCGCGAGAGAGGGAGGAGGTGCGAGGGAGCGGTGTGCGCGAGAGAGGGAGGAGGTGCGAGGGAGCGGGTGCGCGAGAGAGGGAGGAGGTGCGAGGGAGCGGGGGGAGTGAGATGGGGGGGGAGTGAGAGAGGAAGGGGGGGAGTGAGAGAGGAAGGGGGGGAGTGAGAGAGGAAGGGGGGGAGTGAGAGAGGAAGGGGGGAGTGAGAGAGGAAGGGGGGAGTGAGAGAGGAAGGGGGGGTGAGAGAGGAAGGGGGGGGGAGTGAGAGAGGAAGGGGGGGGGAGTGAGAGAGGAAGGGGGAGGAGTGAGTGAGGAAGGGGGGGAGCGCGAGAGAGAGGGGGGAGCGAGTGAGAGGGGGGAGTGAGAGGGGGGGAGAGTGAGAGAGAGAGGGGGGAGGGGGAGTGAGAGGGGGGGAGAGTGAGAGAGAGAGGGGGGAGCGCGAGAGAGAGAGGGGGGGGAGCGAGAGAGGGGGGAGCGAGAGAGAGAGGGGGGGGAGCGAGAGAGAGAGGTGGTAGCGAGAGGGGGGAGCGAGTGAGAGAGAGAGAGAGAGAGAAAGAGGGAGGAGTGAGAGAGAGAGAGAGGGGGGAGCGAGAGAGAGAGAGAGAGAGAGAGAGAGGGAGGAGCGAGAGAGAGAGAGGGGGGAGCGAGAGAGAGAGAGGGGGGAGCGAGAGAGAGAGAGGGGGGAGCGAGAGAGAGAGAGGGGGGAGCGAGAGAGAGAGAGAGGGGGGTGAGCGAGAGAGAGAGGGGGGGAGTGAGAGAGAGAGGGGGGGAGCGAGAGAGAGCGAGAGGGGGGGAGCGAGAGAGAAAGAGGGAGGAGTGAGAGAGAGAGAGAGGGGGGAGCGAGAGAGGAGGAGCGAGAGAGAAGGAGCGAGAGAGGGGGAGCGAGAGATGGTGAGTGAGAGGGGGGAGCGATCGAGAGAGCGAGAAGGGGGGGGAGCAGGAGGGGGAGCGAGAGGGGGGAGCGAGAGGGGGGAGCGAGAGCGAGAGGGGGGAGCGAGAGAGAGAGAGGGGGGGAGCGAGAGAGAGGCGGTGGCTAGAGAGAGAAAGAGAGGGGGAGCGAGAAAGCGAGGGGGGAGCAAGAGAGAGAGGGGGTAGTGAGAGAGAGCGAGAGGGGAGAGAGGAGAGGAGGGGAGAGTGAGAGAGGAGAGGGGGGAGGGAGAGAGAGAGGGGGGAGGGAGAGAGAGAGGGGGGAGGGAGAGAGAGAGGGGGGAGGGAGAGAGAGAGGGGGGAGGGAGAGAGAGAGGGGGGAGGGAGAGAGAGAGGGGGGAGGGAGAGAGAGAGGGGGGAGGGAGAGAGAGAGGGGGGAGGGAGAGAGAGAGGGGGGAGGGAGAGAGAGAGGGGGGAGGGAGAGAGAGAGGGGGGAGGGAGAGAGAGAGGGGGGAGGGAGAGAGAGAGGGGGGAGGGAGAGAGAGAGGGGGGAGGGAGAGAGAGAGGGGGGAGGGAGAGAGAGAGGGGGGAGGGAGAGAGAGAGGGGGGAGGGAGAGAGAGAGGGGGGAGGGAGAGAGAGAGGGGGGAGGGAGAGAGAGAGGGGGGAGGGAGAGAGAGAGGGGGGAGGGAGAGAGAGAGGGGGGGAGCGAGAGAGAGAGGGGGGAGGGAGAGAGAGAGGGGGGAGGGAGAGAGAGAGGGGGGAGCGAGAGAGAGAGGGGGGGAGCGAGAGAGAGAGGGGGGAGCGAGAGAGAGAGGGGGGAGCGAGAGAGAGAGGGGGGAGCGAGAGAGAGAGGGGGGAGCGAGAGAGAGAGGGGGGAGCGAGAGAGAGAGGGGGGAGCGAGAGAGAGAGGGGGAGCGAGAGAGAGAGGGGGGAGCGAGAGAGAGAGGGGGGAGCGAGAGAGAGAGAGGGGGGGAGCGAGAGAGAGCGAGGGGGGGAGCGAGAGAGAGCGAGGGGGGGAGCGAGAGGGGGGAGCGAGAGAGAGGGGGGAGCGAGAGAGAGGGGGGAGCGAGAGAGAGGGGGGGGCGAGAGAGGGGGGGGGCGAGAGAGGGGGGAGCGAGAGAGAGGGGGGAGCGAGAGAGAGGGGGGAGCGAGAGAGAGGGGGGAGCGAGGGGGAGGGGGGGAGCGAGAGAGAGGGGGAGGGGGGAACGAGAGAGAGGGGGAGGGGGGAGCGAGAGAGAGAGGGGGGGAGCGAGAGAGAGAGGGGGAGCGAGAGAGAGAGGGGGGAGCGAGAGAGAGAGAGGGGGGGGAGCGAGAGAGAGAGAGGGGGGGGAGCGAGAGAGAGAGAGGGGGGGGAGCGAGAGAGAGCGAGGGGGGGAGCGAGAGGGGGGAGCGAGAGAGAGGGGGGAGCGAGAGGGGGGAGCGAGAGAGAGGGGGGGAGCGAGAGAGAGGGGGGGGCGAGAGAGAGGGGGGGGCGAGAGAGGGGGGAGCGAGAGAGAGGGGGGAGCGAGAGAGAGGGGGGAGCGAGAGAGAGGGGGGAGCGAGAGAGAGGGGGGAGCGAGGGGGAGGGGGGAGCGAGAGAGAGGGGGAGGGGGGGAACGAGAGAGAGGGGGAGGGGGGAACGAGAGAGGGAGGGGGGGAACGAGAGAGAGAGGGAGGGGGGAACGAGAGAGAGAGGGAGGGGGGGAACGAGAGAGAGAGGGAGGGGGGAACGAGAGAGAGAGGGAGGGGGGGAACGATAGAGAGAGGGAGGGGGGGAACGATAGAGAGAGGGAGGGGGGAGTGAGAGATAGAGAGAGGGGGGAGCGAGAGAGAGGGGGGGAGCGAGAGAGAGGGGGGGAGCGAGAGAGAGAGAGAGGGGGGAGAGAGAGGGGGGAGAGAGAGAGAGAGAGAGAGAGGAGGAGCGAGAGCGAGAGGGGGGAGCGAGAGCGAGAGGGGGGAGCGAGAGCGAGAGGGGGGAGCGAGAGCGAGAGGGGGGAGCGAGAGCGAGGCGGTGGCTAGAGAGAGAAAGAGAGGGGGAGCGAGAGAGAGAGAGAGGGGGGAGCGAGAGAGAGAGAGAGAGGGGGGAGCGAGAGAGAAAGAGGGAGGAGTGAGAGAGAGGGGGGGGGGAGCGAGAGAGGAGGAGCGAGAGAGAGAGAGCGAGAGAGAAGGAGCGAGAGAGGGGGAGCGAGAGATGGTGAGTGAGAGGGGGGGAGCGATAGAGAGAGCGAGAAGGAGGGGGAGCGAGAGGGGGGGAGCGAGAGGGGGGGAGCGAGAGAGAGAGGGGGGGGGAGCGAGAGAGAGGCGGTGGCTAGAGAGAGAAAGAGAGGGGGAGCGAGAAAGCGAGGGGGGAAGCAAGAGAGAGGGGGTAGTGAGAGAGAGCGAGAGGGGAGAGAGGAGAGGCGGGGAGAGTGAGAGAGGAGAGGAGGGAGCGAGAGAGAGAGGGGGGAGCGAGAGAGAGGGGGGGGAGGGAGAGAGAGAGGGGGGAGGGAGAGAGAGAGGGGGAGGGAGAGAGAGAGAGGGGGGAGCGAGAGAGAGGGGGGGAGGGAGAGAGAGAGGGGGGAGGGAGAGAGAGAGGGGGAGGGAGAGAGAGAGAGGGGGGAGCGAGAGAGAGAGGGGGGAGCGAGAGAGAGAGGGGGGAGCGAGAGAGAGAGGGGGGAGCGAGAGAGAGAGGGGGGAGCGAGAGAGAGAGGGGGGAGCGAGAGAGAGAGGGGGGAGCGAGAGAGAGAGGGGGGAGCGAGAGAGAGAGGGGGGAGCGAGAGAGAGAGGGGGGAGCGAGAGAGAGAGGGGGAGCGAGAGAGAGAGGGGGGAGCGAGAGAGAGAGGGGGGAGCGAGAGAGAGAGGGGGGAGCGAGAGAGAGAGGGGGGGAGCGAGAGAGAGGGGGGAGCGAGAGAGAGGGGGGAGCGAGAGAGAGGGGGGAGCGAGAGAGAGGGGGGAGCGAGAGAGAGGGGGGAGCGAGAGAGAGGGGGGGAGCGAGAGAGAGGGGGGAGCGAGAGAGAGGGGGGAGCGAGAGAGAGGGGGGAGCGAGAGAGAGGGGGGGAGCGAGAGAGAGGGGGGAGCGAGAGAGAGGGGGTAGCGAGAGAGAGGGGGGAACGAGAGAGAGAGGGAGGGGGGAACGAGAGAGAGAGGGAGGGGGGAACGATAGAGAGAGGGAGGGGGGAGTGAGAGGGAGGGGGGAGTGAGAGAGAGGGGGGAGTGAGAGAGAGGGGGGAGTGAGAGAGAGGGGGGAGCGAGGAGAGAGGGGGGAGCGAGAGAGAGGGGGGGAGCGAGAGAGAGGGGGGAGCGAGAGAGAGGGGGGAGCGAGAGAGAGGGGGGAGCGAGAGAGAGGGGGGGAGCGAGAGAGAGGGGGGAGCGAGAGAGAGGGGGGAGCGAGAGAGAGGGGGGAGCGAGAGAGAGGGGGGAGCGAGAGAGAGGGGGGAGCGAGAGAGAGGGGGGAGCGAGAGAGAGGGGGGAGCGAGAGAGAGGGGGGAGCGAGAGAGAGGGGGGAGCGAGAGAGAGGGGGGAGCGAGAGAGAGGGGGAGCGAGAGAGAGGGGGGAGCGAGAGAGAGGGGGGAGCGAGAGAGAGGGGGGAGCGAGAGAGAGGGGGGGAGCGAGAGAGAGGGGGGGAGCGAGAGAGAGGGGGGCGCGAGAGAGAGGGGGGAGCGAGAGAGAGAGAGAGGGGGGAGCGAGAGAGAGAGAGAGGGGGGGAGCGAGAGAGAGAGAGAGGGGGGAGCGAGAGAGAGAGAGAGAGGGGGGAGAGAGAGAGAGAGAGAGGGGGGGAGAGAGAGAGAGAGAGAGGGGGGAGAGAGAGAGAGAGAGAGGGGGGGAGAGAGAGAGAGAGAGAGGGGGGGAGAGAGAGAGAGAGAGAGAGAGAGGAGGAGCGAGAGAGAGGAGGAGCGAGAGAGGGAGAGAAGGAGCGAGAGGGGGGAGCGAGAGGGGGGAGCGAGAGAGCGAGAGGGGGGGAGCGAGAGAGCGAGAGGGGGGGAGCGAGGAGAGCGAGAGGGGGGAGCGAGAGAGCGAGTGGGGGGAGCGAGAGAGCGAGAGGGGGGAGCGAGAGAGCGAGAGGGGGGAGCGAGAGAGGGCGAGAGGGGGAGCGAGAGGGGGAGCGAGAGAGCGAGAGGGGAGAGCGAGAGGGGGGAGCGAGAGAGCGAGAGGGGGGAGCGAGCGAGAGGGGAGGAGCGAGAGAGCGAGAGGGGGGAGCGAGGAGAGCGAGAGGGGGGGAGCGAGAGAGCGAGAGGGGGGAGCGAGAGAGCGAGAGGGGGGAGCGAGAGAGCGAGAGGGGGGGAGCGAGAGGAGAGCGAGAGCGAGGGGAGCGAGAGAGGCGAGAGGGGGGAGCGAGAGAGCGAGAGGGGGGGAGCGAGAGAGCGAGGGGGGGAGCGAGGAGAGCGGAGAGGGGGAGCGGAGCGAGCGAGGGGGGAGCGAGAGCGAGGGGGGGGAGCGAGAGAGCGAGAGGGGGGGAGCGAGAGGGGGGGAGCGAGAGGGGGGGAGCGAGAGAGCGAGAGGGGGGAGCGAGAGAGCGAGAGGGGGGGAGCGAGAGAGCGAGAGGGGGAGCGAGAGAGCGAGAGGGGGGAGCGAGAGAGCGAGAGGGGGGAGCGAGAGAGCGAGAGGGGGGGAGCGAGAGAGCGAGAGGGGGGGAGCGAGAGAGAGCGAGAGGGGGGGAGCGAGAGAGAGAGAGAGAGGGGGGAGCGAGAGAGAGGAGGAGCGAGAGAGAGCGAGAGGGGGGAGCGAGAGCGAGAGGGGGGAGCGAGAGAGAGAGAGGGAGAGAGAGGGGGGGAGCGAGAGAGAGAGAGAGAGGGGGGGAGCGAGAGAGAGAGAGAGAGGGGGGGAGCGAGGGGGTGCGAGAGAGGAGAGAGAGGGGGGGGAGCGAGAGAGAGAGAGAGGGGGGGGAGCGAGAGAGAGAGAGAGGGGAGCGAGAGAGAGAGAGAGAGGGTAGAGAGAGAGAGGGGAGGGGGAGCGAGAGAGGAGAGAGAGAGGAGGGGGGAGCGAGAGAGAGAGAGAGAGGGGGGGGAGCGAGAGAGAGAGAGAGAGAGGGGGGGGGAGCGAGAGAGCGAGAGAGAGAGAGGGGGGAGCGAGAGAGAGAGAGGGGGGAGCGAGAGAGAGAGAGAGAGAGAGGGGGGGGAGCGAGAGAGAGAGAGGAGCGAGAGAGAGAGGAGGAGCGAGAGAGAGAGAGAAGGAGCGTGAGAGCGAGAGGGGGGAGCGAGAGAGCGAGAGGGGGGAGCGAGAGGGGAGGGAGCGAGAGAGCGAGAGGGGGGAGCGAGAGGGGGGAGCGAGAGGGGGGAGCGAGAGAGCGAGAGGGGGGGAGCGAGAGAGCGAGAGGGGGGAGCGAGTGAGCGAGAGGGGGGAGCGAGAGAGCGAGAGGGGGGGAGCGAGAGAGCGAGAGGGGAGAGCGAGAGGGGGGGAGAGCGAGAGGGGGGAGCGAGAGAGCGAGAGGGGGGGAGCGAGAGGGAGCGAGAGGGGGGAGGACGAGAGAGCGAGAGGGGGGAGCGAGAGAGCGAGAGGGGGGAGCGAGAGAGCGAGAGGGGGGAGCGAGAGAGCGAGAGGGGGGAGCGAGAGAGCGAGAGGGGGGGAGCGAGAGAGCGAGAGGGGGGAGCGAGAGAGCGAGAGGGGGGGAGCGAGAGAGCGAGAGGGGGGAGCGAGAGAGCGAGAGGGGGAGCGAGAGAGCGAGAGGGGGGAGCGAGAGAGCGAGGAGAGGGGGGAGCGAGAGAGCGAGAGAGGGGAGCGAGGAGAGCGAGAGGGGGGAGCGAGAGAGCGAGAGGGGGGAGCGAGAGAGCGAGAGGGGGGAGCGAGGAGAGCGGAGAGGGGGGAGCGAGAGAGCGAGAGGGGGGAGCGAGAGAGCGAGAGGGTGGGGAGCGAGAGAGCGAGAGGGGGGAGCGAGAGGGGAGCGAGAGGGGGGAGCGAGAGGGGGGAGCGCGAGGGGGGAGCGAGAGGAGGGGGAGCGAGAGGGGGGAGCGAGAGAGGAGGGGGAGCGAGAGGGGGAGCGAGAGGGGGGGAGCGAGAGGGGGGAGCGAGAGGGGGGGAGCGAGAGGGGGAGGAGAGCGAGAGGGGGGAGCGAGAGAGCGAGAGGGGGAGCGAGAGAGCGAGAGGGGGAGCGAGAGAACGAGAGGGGGGGAGCGAGAGAGAGCGAGAGGGGGGAGCGAGAGGGGGGAGCGAGGGGGGGAGCGAGAGGAGGAGAGAGGGGGGGGAGCGAGAGAGAGAGAGGGGGGGAGCGAGAGAGCGAGAGAGAGAGAGGGGGAGAGCGAGAGAGGAGGAGCGAGAGAGAGAGAGAGAGGAGGGGAGCGAGAGAGAGAGGAGAGAGAGAGAGAGAGGGGGTGGAGAGAGAGAGAGAGGGGGGGGAGCGAGAGAGAGAGAGAGGGGGGGGAGCGAGAGAGAGAGAGAGAGGGGGGAGCGAGAGAGAGAGAGAGGGCTAGAGAGAGAGAGGGGGGAGCGAGAGAGAGAGAGAGAGAGGGGGGGAGCGAGGAGAGAGAGAGAGACGAGGGGGGGGAGCGAGAGAGAGAGAGAGAGAGGGGGGGGAGCGAGAGAGCGAGAGAGAGAGAGGGGGGAGCGAGAGAGAGAGAGGGGGGAGCGAGAGAGAGAGAGAGAGAGAGAGGGGGGGAGCGAGAGAGAGAGGAGGAGCGAGAGAGAGAGGAGGAGCGAGAGAGAGAGGAGGAGCGAGAGAGAGAGAGAAGGAGCGTGAGAGCGAGAGGGGGGGAGCGAGAGAGCGAGAGGGGGGAGCGAGAGGGGGGAGCGAGGGAGCGAGAGGGGGGAGCGAGAGGGGGGAGCGAGAGAGAGCGAGAGGGGGGAGCGAGAGAGCGAGAGGGGGGAGCGAGAGAGCGAGAGGGGGGAGCGAGAGAGCGAGAGGGGGGAGCGAGAGAGCGAGAGGGGGGAGCGAGAGAGCGAGAGGGGGGAGCGAGAGAGAGCGAGAGGGGGGAGCGAGAGAGCGAGAGGGGGGAGCGAGAGAGCGAGAGGGGGGAGCGAGAGAGCGAGAGGGGGGGAGCGAGAGAGCGAGAGGGGGGAGCGAGAGAGCGAGAGGGGGGAGCGAGAGAGCGAGAGGGGGGAGCGAGAGAGCGAGAGGGGGGAGCGAGAGAGCGAGAGGGGGGAGCGAGAGAGCGAGA
>NC_092722.1:81791929-81794429 GCF_047496885.1 Scyliorhinus torazame | reverse complement strand
AGGGGGGAGCGAGAGAGCGAGAGGGGGGAGCGAGAGAGCGAGAGGGGGGAGCGAGAGAGCGAGAGGGGGGAGCGAGAGAGCGAGAGGGGGGAGCGAGAGAGCGAGAGGGGGAGCGAGAGAGCGAGAGGGGGGAGCGAGAGAGCGAGAGGGGGGAGCGAGAGAGCGAGAGGGGGGAGCGAGAGGGGGGAGCGAGAGGGGGAGCGAGAGGGGGGAGCGAGAGGGGGGAGCGAGAGGGGGGAGCGAGAGGGGGGAGCGAGAGGGGGGAGCGAGAGGGGGGGAGCGAGAGGGGGGAGCGAGAGAGGGGAGCGAGAGGGGGGAGCGAGAGGGGGGGAGCGAGAGAGCGAGAGGGGGAGCGAGAGAGCGAGAGGGGGGAGCGAGAGAGCGAGAGGGGGGAGCGAGAGGGGGAGCGAGAGGGGGGAGCGAGAGGGGGGAGCGAGAGGGGAGAGGGGGAGCGAGAGGGGGGAGGGGGGAGCGAGAGAGCGAGAGGGGGGAGCGAGAGGGGGGAGCGGAGAGGGGGGAGCGAGAGGGGGGGAGCGAGAGAGCGAGAGGGGGGAGCGAGAGGGGGGAGCGAGAGAGCGAGAGGGGGAGCGAGAGGGGGGAGCGAGAGAGCGAGAGGGGGGAGCGAGAGGGGGGAGCGAGAGGGGGGAGCGAGAGAGCGAGAGGGGGAGCGAGGGGGGGAGCGAGAGGGGGGAGCGAGAGAGCGAGAGGGGGGAGCGAGAGGGGGGAGCGAGAGAGCGAGAGGGGGGAGCGAGAGGGGGGAGCGAGAGAGCGAGAGGGGGGGGGGAGCGAGAGGGGGGGAGCGAGAGGGGGGAGCGAGAGGGGGGAGCGAGAGAGCGAGAGGGGGAGCGAGAGAGCGAGAGGGGGGAGCGAGAGAGCGAGAGGGGGGGGAGCGAGGAGAGAGAGAGGGGGGGGGAGCGAGAGAGAGAGAGGGGGGGGAGCGAGAGAGAGAGAGGGGGGGAGCGAGAGAGAGAGAGGAGGGGGGGGAGCGAGAGAGAGAGAGAGAGGGGGGGGGGGACCGAGAGAGAGAGAGAGAGGGGGGGGGGGAGCGAGAGCGAGAGAGAGGGGGGAGCGAGAGAGCGAGAGGGGGGGGAGCGAGAGAGCGAGAGGGGGGAGCGAGAGAGCGAGAGGGGGGAGCGAGAGAGCGAGAGGCGGGGAGCGAGAGAGCGAGAGGGGGGAGCGAGAGAGCGAGAGGGGGGAGCGAGAGAGCGAGAGGGGGGAGCGAGAGAGCGAAGGGGGGAGCGAGAGAGCGAGAGGGGGGAGCGAGGAGAGCGAGAGGGGGGGAGCGAGAGAGCGAGAGGGGGGAGCGAAGAGAGCGAGAGGGGGGAGCGAGAGAGCGAGAGGGGGGAGCGATGAGAGCGAGAGGGGGGAGCGAGAGAGCGAGAGGGGGGAGCGAGAGAGCGAGAGGGGGGAGCGAGGGAGAGCGAGAGGGGGGGAGCGAGAGAGCGAGAGGGGGGAGCGAGTGAGAGCGAGAGGGGGGAGCGAGAGAGCGAGAGGGGGGAGCGAGAGAGCGAGAGGGGGGAGCGAGAGAGAGGGGGAGCGAGAGAGCGAGAGGGGGGAGCGAGAGAGCGAGAGGGGGGGAGCGAGAGAGCGAGAGGGGGGAGCGAGGAGCGAGAGGGAGGAGGAGGGGGGGAGCGAGAGAGCGAGAGGGGGGGAGCGAGAGAGCGAGAGGGGGGAGCGAGAGAGCGAGAGGGGGAGCGAGAGAGCGAGAGGGGGGAGCGAGAGAGCGGGAGGGGGAGCGATAGAGAGAGGGAGGGGGAGCGATAGAGAGAGACAGCGGGCAGTGAGAGAGAGAGAAGGAGCGAAGAGAGGGGGGGAGCGAGAGAGAGGGGGGAGCGAGAGAGGGGGAGCGAGAGGAGAGAGGGGGGGGGGAGCGAGAGAGAGAGAGAGGGGGGGGGGAGCGAGAGAGAGAGAGGGGGGGGAGCGAGAGAGAGAGAGGGGGGGGAGCGAGAGAGAGAGAGAGGGGGGAGCGAGAGAGAGAGAGAGAGGGGGGAGCGAGAGAGAGAGAGAGAGAGGGGGGGGGGAGCGAGAGCGAGAGAGGGGGGAGAGAGAGAGGAGGAGCGAGAGAGAGAGGAGGAGCGAGAGAGAGAGGGGGGAGCGATAGAGAGAGGGAGGGGGAGCGATTAGAGAGAGACAGGGTGGAGTGAGAGAGAGACAGGGGGCAGTGAGAGAGAGAGAAGGAGCGAAGAGAGGGGGGGGAGCGAGAGAGAGGGGGGGAGCGAGAGAGAGGTGGTGGCTAGAGAGAGAGAGGGAGGGGGGAGCGAGAGAGAGAGAGGGAGGGGGGAGCGAGAGAGAGAGAGAGAGGGAGGGGGGGAGCGAGAGAGAGAGAGAGAGGGAGGGGGGAGCGAGAGAGAGAGGGCGGGGGGAGCGAGAGAGAGAGGGAGGGGGGAGCGAGAGGAGAGAGGAGGGGGGAGCGAGAGAGAGAGAGGGGGGAGCGAGAGAGAGAGGGGGGAGCGAGAGAGAGAGAGGGGGGAGCGAGAGAGAGAGAGGGGGGGAGCGAGAG